>NC_091068.1:71765182-72065182 GCF_000393655.2 Nicotiana sylvestris | reverse complement strand
AGATGTTCGCGCATTCCAGATATAGCTACCACTTGTCCTTGGTAGCTTAGGTTTTACTATTCTGTTTATGTATCTTTCAAACAGAACGTGTAGTTATTCGTACCAGCTTTGTAAATTCCAAGTCTTAGAAGCTCATGAGTTTTACTACCAGGTTTTGGGTAAATTTGTAAATGTTCAGTTATCTATTCTCTATTTTTTTATAATCTCAGTTGAGTTGTGTTTTTTGTTAGTTGGCTTACCTAGCGGGTTGAGTTAGGTGTCATCACGACTTGTGGTTTTTGGGTCGTGACTGGGTCGTGACAGCGATACAACCCAAACACATCCGAAACACACTCGAAGCCCCCGGGACCCCATCCAATCACATTGATCCGCTCCATAACATATCAAGAAACTGATCGAGGCCTCAAATAATACCAAATAACATCAAAATTACGAATTGCGCATCGATTCAAGTCTAATGAACTATTGAACTTCTAACTTCCACATTCGATGTCGAAACCTATCAAATCACGTCCGATTGACCTCAAATATTGCACACAAGTCACATTTGACATTATGGACCTTATCCAATATCCGGAATTAGAATTCTACACCGATATCAAAAATTTCACTCCCGGGCAAACTTCTAAAAACCTCTAACTTCTAACTTTCGCCGGATGACCCCAAAATGACCTACGGACCTCCAAATTCACATCCGGACGCACTTCTAAGACCAGAATCACCATATGGAGCTATTCCCAAGCTTGGAATTCCAAACGGAAATCGATAACATTAAAATACACTTCAACCCAAATTTATGAAATTCTTCCAAAATGCCGAATTTCCACAGTAGGCGCCGAAATGCTTCTTGGTCATCCAAAACTTGATTTGGACATACACCCAAGTCCAAAATCATCATACGAACATGATGGAACCTTCAAATCCCGATTACGAGGTCGCTTACTTAAAATTAAAACCTAGTAAATTCCTCCAACTTAAAGCTTCCAAAATTAGAATTTTGTTTTTCAAATCAACTCCGAACATCCCGAAATTTAATTCCGATCACATGTACAAGTCATAATACCTAATGTGAAGTTACTCAAGACCTCAAACCGCCGAACGACACGTTAGAGCTCAAAACGACCGGTCAAGTCGTTACTGCCATTAGTCTCACTGGCGGATCTAGTCAAAAGATGCATTATTCAATGTCTAATATAGTCTTATTAGTGCCCAGTTAAATATATGGTACATCGACATACAAACTAAAAATAAATTTCGTACAAATTTAAATATCTACAACAACATACATAGTAAAAAAAATTATACAACTAATTATATATTATATAACTTATTTACAACTTATCTACAACTTTCATACATTATTTCTACCCAGTTAAATACAACTACGATATCGTACAACTGTCATGACCCAAAAATCCCTCCGAAAGAGTCGTGATGGCACCTAGTCTCTAAACTAGGTAAGCCTAACATTAACTGAGATAACATTTATATTTGCTAACTTTTATTTAAATAACTCTTAGCAATTTACAATTCCCAAAACCGGTGGTACAAGTCACAAGCCTTTCTAAGAGTAGTTATACAAAATAAATACATCACTGCTCCGAAACAAAAGGAACAAATGGAAATAAGTACAAATGAAGGTGACTCCAAGGCCTGCGAACGTTGTAGCAGGTTTACCTTGAGTCTCCACTGCAATGACCCGCACAGCTACTACCGATCAAATACCTGGATCTATACACAAAAATATACAGAAGTATAGTATGAACACACCACGGTAGTGCCTAGTAAGTATCAAGACTAACCTCGGTGGGGTAGTGATGAGGAACAGTCCAAACATCTGCTGGCCAAATAAATTGAACAGGATTTGATAAAAAACTATCAACCTAGAAATGACATAGTAATATCAACAGCAGGGGAAAGAACAAACTACAATCAGTAGAAACAATAAAGAGAAACACGGGTGGAAACGAAAGATAACCAAATAAATTAACACCAACATAGCTAGAACACAGACAAGTGAAAATATACTCAAACAAGGAAGGCGATGCAGCTCAATAAATCATATCGTTTCCGATGCACAATTTCCAGCCATTTCAAACTCGATGTCTCATATCATAACCTCAATTACCAAACTTTTAGCATAATCCGGCACCTTGTGCCCACATATTTCTATCTCACTTTACACAACAACGTTCTCATGTTACTCAGTTCATAGGTTCCATAACTAATGTAATTAAGATGTTCAAGGAGTCTAATTTACATAACATAAAGTAGAGTACAGCTCCTAAACCAATTAGGAACTCAACAAGAAAAGATGAAGTTATTTTTAGAAATCATTTGAATAGAGAAAGTACCATTTTCAAAGAAAGTACAACATCGAATGAATTATTACCTTTAACAAGGAATTTAATAAGTTAATAAATTTCATTTTTAAGTAAAATACAACCTCAGACGGTTTAAGGAAATTTATTTGAGTAACTAAATGAATTGAAGATGAAACAATTATTAAAATTTTAAAGTATTGAAAAATATGTATATAAATACGGCGAAGTATTGAAAACACGATGGGGTTCCTTCATAAAGGATCACAGCGGTAAAGGAATCTAAACAGTTAAAACACTTGAATTGGTAACAACAAATAAGCATAGTAAACAAAAATTGTACGGCATCACCCTTCGTGCTTTTATTCTCGTTCTCACCATAAGAATCAATATTCACTTTTATTCTTTCTTGTTGCAGGCGTGCAACCCGATCCCATTTCAAATATTACTGTGGCGGCGTGCCATCCGATCCCATTTCATATATCACCGTGGCAGCGTGCCACCCGATCCCATTTCATATATCTTGTTGCAGGCGTGCAACCCGCTCCCATTTCATATATCTTGTTGCATGCTTGCAACCTACTCCCATTTCATATATCTTGTTGCAAGCGTGCAACCTGCTCCCATTTCATATATCTTGTTGCAGGCGTGCAACCCGATCCCATTTCATATATCAATATGGAAGCGTGTCACCCGATCCCATTTACAAATCAACATCAATCATAAAAGAATCTCGTCAAGGAAACAAGAGTATACATCCCAGCAAGGGAGACAAGATCGTAAACAAAAACATCCTGGCAAGGGAACATTAGTATAACAACAATATCCCTTCAAGGGAAACAATATCATAAGCAATAATATCCCGACAAGGGAACAATAGTATAACAACAATATTCCGGCAAGGGAAACAATATCATAAGCAATAACGTCCCGGCAAGGGAATCAACAAGTACATAATAAGGGTCACGGAAAAACAAAGAAGCATGATAACCTCAACAAAACAACAACTCATAATAAGCACGTGATAACTACACTGGTAACTATAACAGTTGGACATGTAACATATTTGCACAAAGTCATAGAGGAACTCACAATCAAGAAGTATCAAAACAATAAGGAAGGCAATCACTTCAATTTAAGGAAATTAAGGGTCAAGGTAACACGTAAGAATTGGAGGAAAGCTAGCAATGTCATATAGAGCATATAGAGGCAATTTAAGCAATTAGGAAACCCAATCATAACGGGATAATTTCCACATAAGGACCTAATAACCCTAGAGGCAAATTTTCCGAAAATAAGTCTGAGCACACACTCGTCACCTCGCATGCATGGACTACAATAAGCATAGAAGACTCAATTCCTAAGGGGAAGTCTCCCTCCCCCCCACAAGGTTAGACAAGATACTTACCTCGAAGACGACAAACTGATACTCTAAAATGCACTTCTTGGGTGAAAAAACCTTCGGACGGCTCATATCTAACCAAAATTGACTTGAATACATCTAACAATGCAAAAGAAAACAAATCCAATTAACAAAACTATGATTCTTATACAATTTGCAAAAAGTCAACTCCCTGGACCCGCACCTTGTATCCCAAAAAAATTTACAAAAACCGAATGCTCATTCCGATACGAGTTCACCCATACAAAAATTATCTAATTTCGATACCATTTGGTCATTCAAATCATCATTTTACATTTTTGAAAGATTTTACAATTTTTCCCAAATTTTCCTTTAGATTCCCATGAAATTTTATGTTAAATCTAAGATAAAATCACAAAATATAGTTGCAAATTGATTAGAGACACTTACCTAATGATTTGGAAAAGTTTGGGTTTTTGAAAAATCGCGTATGGAGGTTTAGGGTTTGAGAAAATTGAAAAATGGGTGAAAATCCCGTCAAAAACCTCACTTAACGAGTTCAAACATTAATTCATTTATTTATTTCCTTTAAAAACCAACACAACGTTTTTCTTCAAAAATTATTTTCTAAGGCTAGGGACCTCGGAATTCAATTTCGGGTATACGTCCAAGTCCCATATTTTAGCGCAGACCTCCCAGGATTGTCGGAACACAAATCCGGGTCCATTTACCAATAATGTTGACCAAAGTCAACAAAAAACTAAATTTTAACACTAGAAATTACTATATTTTTTATATTTTCACATAAAAGCTTTTCGGTTTCACGCCCGGACTGCGCACGCAAGTTGATCACATAATATGAAGCTGCTCGTGACCTCAAACTGCCGAACCGGACGCAATTGCTCAAAACGATCAGTTGGGTCGTTACAACAACTTAAACACAATTTATACAATATGTCTTTTATAGATTTTGTATCTGATTTGTATATATATTTTGTAAGTGGTGTGTGCTTTTTCCTCTCTAAAATTTCGATAAAAGCATACTCTCTTAATACAATTTTGATACATATCAATAACTTTATATAAAAAGATAGTATTGATAACTTAAATACAAATTTTATACAACGATTTATATTTTATACAACCATTTTTCACCTTTCATACAACATTCAAATAAAAACATATATATAACTACAACATAATACAATTTACATACAATTATAATACAACTTTACTATAATTTCGTAAGTATATAATACAACTTTCATACAACATTCAATTATAATACAACTTCTTCTTCTTCTTCTCCTTCTTCTTCTTCTTCTTCTTCTTCTTCTTCTTCTTCTTCTTCTTCTTCTTCTTCTTCTTCTTCTTCTTCTTCTTCTTCTTCTTCTTCTTCTTCCTCTTCTTTTGCTCCTCCTTCTCCTTCTCCTCCTCCTTAACTGCCGAACCGGACGCAATTTCTCAAAACGATCAGTTGGGTCGTTACAACAACTTAAACACAATTTATACAATATGTCTTTTTATAGATTTTGTATCTGATTTGTATATATATTTTGTAAGTGGTGTGTGCTTTTTCCTCTCTAAAATTTCGATAAAAACATACTCTCTTAATAAAATTTTGATACATATCAATAACTTTATATAAAAAGATAGTATTAGTAACTTAAATACAAATTTTATACAACGATTTATATTTTATACAACCATTTTTCACCTTTCATACAACATTCAAATAAAAACATATATATAACTACAACATAATACAATTTACATACAATTATAATACAACTTTACTATAATTTCGTAAGTATATAATACAACTTTCATACAACATTCAATTATAATACAACATCTTCTTCTTCTTCTTCTTCTTCTTCTTCTTCTTCTTCTTCTGCTGCTGCTCCTTCTTCTTCTTCTTCTTTTTCTTCTTCTTCTCATTCTTCTTCTTCTGCTCCTCCTTCTCCTTCTTCTCCTCCTTCTCCTTCTCCTCCTTCTCATTCTTCTTTTTCTTCTCCTCCTTCTTCTCCTTCTCCTTTTTCTCCTCCTTTTTCTCCTCCTCCTCCTGCTCCTCCCCATCCTCCTCCTCCTCCTCCTTCTTCTTCTCCTCCTTCTTCGAGTTTCAATATGAAATTTAGCCAAATCAAGTATAATGATCACCAAAACACCCTCAAAATTGAGATATAAACTCCAAACAATATTCTCAATTGTTTGCAACAATACCCAATCCAAACAAATAATAATTTTAAAAATCCAAATTCGATTTCAAAGCTAGTTGTGTTAACCAGACAGGCTGGTCCCCGCTGGACATGAAAAAATAGCCCATCCGGTTATTGTTCGGGCTGGATAAACGAGCTAATAACGGGTTGAAAAATTTCAGACTAATTAGGGCTCGTTCAGGTTCGGGCTTAACGGGACCTGACTGGGTTACTTATTTTTTTCTTATAGTATGTTTTGTTTTTCTTATTCAATGTTATTGATACTTAAGTGTTTTCAGCCAAAATCAAGTCTAATTATCATCAAAACACCCTCAAAATTGAGATATAAACTCTTAACAATATTCTCAGTTATTTGCAATAACACCCAATCCAAATAAATAATGATTTTTGAAAACCCAAATTCGCTTTTAAAGATAGAGGTATTAACTGGATTGGCTAGTTCGGGCAGGACACGGGAAAAACAACCCATCCGGTTATTGTCCAGGCAGGATAAATAAGCTAGTAAAGGGTTGGGAAATTTCGGTCTAATTAGGGCCCGTTCGGGTTCGGGCTTAACGGGTCCGAACCGGGTTACTTATTTTTTTTCTTATAGTATATTTTGTTTTTCTTATTCAATATTATTGGTACTTAAGTGTTTGCAAACATTTAAGGCTTAGAATTAAACTTTAAACTTTAAACTTTAAAGTTTTAAATTAGAAATTTGCACTTTAAAATTTTAAAATTGAAATTTGAAAGTAAGTGGCTAGCAAAATTTTTTTAATAAGACCAATAGGCAATATGTAAGGATCACTCCGAAGGCTTTTGTTTTATATTTTCATTGAATAATAAATAATACTTCAAATGAATTTGCAAGTTCTATTTTGAAGTTTTTATTTTTGAACTTGCAAATTAAATTTTTATAAAAAATAAGAAAGAGTACCTCACATTCTTTGATCATTTTTGTAAGTTCATTCATGTCAACGTGAGGTTCTTGATTTCCGGCATTGATTGAATCGGAACCATAAACCATTATATCTTCAATTTCTTGGTCCTCCGCTTCATCTACCTTCTCACGCTCTTGATTTCGCCGTTTTGATCTTATCCAATCTCTAAAGCACACTAGAATTTCCAAAGCGCTGATGCCCAATGAATGATATGTATCTCCTAGTTGCTGTCTTGCTTTGCTAAATGCGCTCTTTGATGGGACTGTTGAAATCGGCACATTTAGCACGTCTCGAGCCATGGCCGAAAGAAAAGGAAATTGAGTTGAGTTGCTCTTCTACCAACCCAGTGGTAGAAATTCCTTTGAACGGGTCTCTGGTGACTTTTGCAAGTAAAATTGGAGTTCATCAATATTCTTGCTACTGGTTTGTTGATGCTCTTCTAGTGTAGACCAAATCAAATAATCTTCAATACCACCATTATCCTCCAAAGCACCGGTCCCAGATGTTGAAACTGAAATTGAAGGAATATTTGCATCAACAGCAGCAGAAGCATCAACAATGTTGACATAATAATTATATAAAGTTTGTAAATGGTTGTGTAGATCAGAAATATAAGTTTCAATATCAGGGGTTTCAGTTGGTCCAATATCCATATAAACATATAAAACAGTGATTAATTGGCGACAAGTGGCCATTTTAATAGAAGGGTTTAAAATAGCACCAATTAGGTAAATAGGGGGAATTGAGTAGAAATATTTCTTAAATTTATCTAGCATAGATTCAACAACAGAAGTATATCCTTCTTTATTCTTCAAATTATGGAGTAAAAAGAGAAATTTCAGCAATATGAACTAAACCATTTGCAATAGTAGGATAATAAGCTCCAGAAAACTGCCACATAAAATTTTTGTAAAATTTTTACATCTTCAATTACATCCCAAGTTCTAGATGTTAACAAATGGTTAGGATAGGTACAATGGGAATTAACAACTTCATTTATAGAAATATTATATTTATAACATGTCACGACCCGAAATTCTCACCCTCGGGAGTCGTGATGGCGCCTACTCGTAGAAGCTAGGCAAGCTACGAACTTAGAAATCTTTAACTCTTCTGTTTTAATCTTATTTTTACAACTTATATTAACAAGTGATAAACAGCTAAATGACAGTGGAATATGATATTTAAGCGGAAGTCTTAAACAAATATAAAACCAAAATGTTTCGATAGTCACAATATCCACGGACTACTAAGAGTACTACATACAACAGTTTGAAGGAAAAATAACACTGTTTGTCTCGGATATATGAGATAACAGAATATAATAAAAGATAGAGGAGACACCAGGCCTGCGGACGCCTGCAAGGCTACCTTGGTGTCTTGGTGGACTGAAGGCTGGCTCCCCTACTGCTGCTGATCAAGCGCCACTCCGGTATCTGCACAGAATGCAGAGTGTAGTATCAGCACAATCGACCACATGTGCTGGTAAGTGCCTCGCCTAACCCCGGTGAGGTAGTGATGAGGCTAGGACCAGACTCCATATAAACTTGTGCAGTTATATAATATATGGTGGAAAATAAACAGGAATGAGCAGTGTAAAATGGGAGGGGGTACATGCTTATGGGAGACATATCAAGACCAACAGAAACTTAATAAAATATGAAAGGACAACTTAATATCTACAACGATACAATAACAATACTGTTGCGGCGCGCAACCCAATCCCTTATTATTTAACATCGTTGTGGCGTGTAACCCGATCCACAAATATAGAGCTGTTGCGGCGTGCAACCCGAACAAATATAATATCTGTTGTGGTGTGCAACCCGATCCAATATAATATCTGTTGCGGCGTGCAACCCGATCCAATATAATATCTGTTGCGGCGTGCAACCCAATCCGATATAATATCTGTTGTGGCGCGTAACCCGTTCCAACTATACAGTCACCAATAATCATAATAACCATCCCGGCAAGGGATCAACAATAGACTACACTATCCCGGCAAGGGAACCCAGCAGTACAAGTATATACGTCCCGGAAAGAGAGAATCAGCTATAACAAATCTTAACTCAACTCCTACTCGTCTCAAATACCACCATTTCTCAATCATAAGTAGATTCCATGATAAATAAACTAAGTCTTTGCTCAATATCAAGGATTTATTCGTTATTTCAACCATAGTAACATTCAAGAATAGAACAAGTATCAATTTAAGACTCACGGTCATGCATGACACTAACGTATAGATACTCGCCACCATGTCTATACGCCGTACTCAACAAGAAGCAAATAGCAAATAGGACTCAACTCCTAATCCCTCAAGCTAAGGTTAGACCGGGCATTTACCTCGATGTCACGAACGCAATTCAAGCCTCAACTATCGCTTTACCTCTTGATTCCACCACCAATTCGCTCGTATCTAGCCACAAGTTACTTAATTACATCAATAAACGCTAAATGAATCAATTTGAATGCATGAAAATGAGTTCTCCAAAGTTTTACCCAAAAAGTCAAAATTTCCCTCGGGCCCACGTGGTCAAAACTCGAGGTTCGAACCAAAAACCCGATTACTCATTCCTCCACGAGCTCAAATATGTAATTTGTTTTGAAATCGGACCTCAAATCGAGGTCTAAATCCCCAGTTCTTGAAAAACTTGGGTTCTACCCAAAACACCATATTTCCCTAATGAAAATCATTGATTTGAAATTGAAATCATGTTAAAAGACGTTAATGATTGAAGAAAACTAGTTAAAATTGACTTACAATTGATTTGGAAAAGAAAGGTTGTTTGAAAAATCGTCTCTTATGTTTTTGGGGTTTTGAAAAATGAAAAATGACTGAAAATCCCGTCTATTTATACCCCTCTCAAACCCCTTGTTCGGACTGCACAAAGTCAACTGCGGCCGCATAGCAGGGCCCTGTACAGACCGTACAAAGTCGACTGTGACCGCACAACGGCGCCTGTGCGGACCGCACAAAGCCGTCTGCGGCCGCATAGCCTTCACCGCGCACTGCACAAGGTCGACTGCGGACCGCACTGGTGGGGTTCAGAGACCTGCAAATTTCTGGTTTTAAGCCTAAAACATCCCGAAACCTACCCAAAACTCACCCGAGCCCTTGGAACTCCAAACCTAGTGCACATAAAACCTCAAGAACGTCCTATGAACTTATTCGTGTAATAAAATCATCAAAATAACGTCATGAACATCAAATTAAATCTCAAGATTCAATGAAATCTTCTCAAAACTTCTTTAAACATCAACTTTGCAATTTAAGTCCAAATCACGTCATATGACATCTGTTTTTCACCAAATTCCACATAAATGTCTTAAATCATATATAAGAACTGTACTGAGCGCCGGAACCAAAATACGGGCCCGATACCATCATGTTCTAATCAAATTTCATTTCAATTTTCCTTAAACAATTTCAGAAAATAATTTCCTTTAAAAATTCATTTCTCGGGCTTGGGACCTCGAAATTTGATTCCGGGCATACGCCAAAGTCCCATATTTTCCTACGGACCCTCCGGGACCGTCAAATCACGGGTCCGGATTCGTTTTTCCAAAATGTTGACCGAAGTCAAATGAAGTCATTTTATAACAAAATTTTATCATTTTTCAAAGATTTTCATATTTGAACTTTCTGGCTACGCGCCCGGACTGTGCACGCAAATCGAGATGACTTTAAATCAGGTTTTCAAGGCCTCAGAACACAAAATTTAAAAAAAGGTCATCACATTCTCCACCTCTAAAATAATTGTTCGTCCTCGAACGGACAGATGAAGGAAGTACCTGGGTTGGGGAAAAGATGGGGATAACGGCTCCGCATATCAAACTAGGACTCCCAGGCCGATGCCTCAGGAGGTTGACCTCTCACTGAACACGAAAAGAAGGAAAACTCTTCGACCTCAACTGATGAACCTGCAGGTCTAGAATGGCTATCAGCTCTTCCTCATAATACACGTCCTTGTCCAACTGGACAGTGTTGAAATCTAACACGTGGGATGGATCGTCGTGATCCTTTCGAAGCATGGACACATGAAACACTTGATGCATGGCTGATAAGCTCGGCGACAATTCAAGTCTATAAGCGACTTCTCCCACTAGATCAAGAATCTTAAACAGACTAATGAACCTAGGGCTAAGCTTGCCCTTCTTCCCAAATCTCATCACGCCCTTCATAGGCGACACTTGGAGCAATACCCGCTCACCAACCATAAAAGCCATATCATGAACCTTGCGATCTGCATAACTCTTTTGCCTGGACTGGGCTGTACGAAGCCTATCCTGAATAATCTTGACCTTGTCCAAGGCCTCCTGAACCAGATCCGTACCCAACAACCGAGCCTCTTCCGGCGCAAACCATCCAACCGGAGACCGACATCGTCTACCATATAACACCTCATAAGGAGCCATCTGGATACTCGACTGGTAGCTGTTGTTGTAGGCAAACTCTGTTAATGGCAAAAACTGATCCCACGAGCTTCCAAAGTCATTGACACAAGCTCGAAACATATCCTCCAAAATTTGAATAGTCCGCTCGGACTGCCCATCCGTCTGAGGATGAAATGCTATGCTCAACTCAACCTACGTACCCAACCCTCGCTGAACTGCTCTCCAAAAATGCGAGGTAAACTATGTACCTCGGTCCAAAATGATAGACACAGGCTCACCATAAAGACGAACAATCTCCCAGATATAGATCTCAGCTAACCTCTCGGATGAATAGGAGACTGCCACAGGAATGAAATGCGCTGACTTGGTCATCCTATCAACAATAACCCATACTGCGTCGAACTTCTTCCGAGTCTGCGGGAGTCCAGTAACGAAGTCCATAGTGATCCGCTTCCACTTCCACTCGGGAAGCTCAATCCTCTGAAATAATCCACCAGGCCTCTGATGCTCGTACTTGACCTGTTGAAAATTCAAATAAAGCCACATATGCTACGATATCCTTCTTCATTCTCCACCACCAATAATGTTGCCGCAAATCCTGATACATCTTTGTGGCGCCAGGATGAATAGAGTACCGGGAGCTATAGGCCTCCTCTAAAATCAACTCCTGAAGCCCATCCACATTTGGCGCACACACTCGACCCTGTAATCTCAAAACTCCACCATCATCTAGGGTAACCTACTTGGCACCTCTGCACTGCATCATGTCTCTAAGGACACACAAATGGGGATCATCATACTGACGATCACGGATATGCTCCAATAAAGAAGAATGAGCGATCGTGCAAGCTAATACCCGACTAGGATCAGAAATATCCAACCTCCCGAACTGATTGGCCAAGGCCTAAACATCCAAAGCAAGCAGCCTCTCACCGACCGAAATATAAGCAAGACTACCCATACTGGCTGACTTCCTACTCAAGGCATCGGCCACCACATTGGCCTTTCCCGGGTTCTATAAGATAGTGATATCATAATCCTTCAACAACTCCAACCACCTCCTCTGCCTCAAATTCAACTCCTTTTGTTTGAACAAAAATTGAAGACTCTTGTAATCTGTGAACACCTCACATGCCACGCCATACGGATAATGCCTCCAAATATTCAACGTGTGAACAATGGCTACCAACTCCAAATCATGAACCAGATAGTTCTTCTCATAAATATTCAACTGCCACGAAGCATAGGCAATGACCTTGTCAACCTGCATCAACACTGCACCAAGTCCAATGCGAGATGCATCACAATAGACTGTATAAGGCCCTGAACCTGTGGACAAAACCAACACTGGTGCCATAGTCAGAGCTGTCTTGAGCTTTTGAAAGCTTGCCTCACATTCATCCGACCATCTGAACTGGGCACCCTTCTGGTTCAACCTGGTCATCGGGGCTGCAATGGATGAAAACTCCTCCACGAACCGACGATAGTAACCTGCCAACCCCAAGAAACTCCGAATCTCTGTAGCTGATGCTGGTCTAGGACAGTTCTTGACTGCCTCAATCTTCTTCGGATCAACCTGAATACCCTCTGCTGATACAACATGACCCAGAAATGCTACTGAACTTAACCAGAACTCACACTTCGAGAACTTAGCATATAACTGACTATCCCTCAGAGTCCAAAGAACCACTCTAAGATGCTGCTCATGCTCCTCCTGGCTACGGGAATATATCAAAATATCATCAATGAAGACTATCACGAACGAGTCCAAATAAGGCCTGAACACTCGGTTCATCAAATCCATAAAAGCTGCTGGGGCAGTTGTCAACCCGAATGACATCACCAAGAACTCATAATGCCTATACCAAGTGCGGAAAGCTATCTTAGGGACATCGGATGCCCTAATCCTTAGCTGATGGTAGCCTGACCTTAAATCAATCTTTGAAAATTCCTTGGCACCCTGAAGCTGATCAAATAGATCATCAATCCTCGACAATGGATACTTATAATTGATTGTAACCTTGTTCAACTGCCGGTAATCAATACACATTCTTATCGACCCATCCTTCTTCTTAATAAACAACATCGGCAAACCCCAAGGCAAAACAATGGGCCTAATGAAACCCTTCTCAAGCAAGTCTTGCAACTATTCCTTCAACTCCTTTAACTCAGGCGGGGCCATACGATACGGCGGGATAGAAATAGGCTAAGTGCCCGGAGCCAAATCAATGCAAAAATCAATATCCCTGTCGAGTGGCAAACCCCGCAAGTCTGAAGGGAATACCTCAGGAAACTCACGAACAACGGGCACAGAATCAATAGATGGAACCTCAGCACTAGAATTACGAACATATGCCAAATAGGCCAAATACCCCTTTTCGACCATGCACTAAGCCTTCACATAAGAGATAACACTACGGGTAGAATGACCAGGAGTCCCTATCCACTCTAAACGAGGCATACCCGGTAAAGCTAAGGTCACAATCTTGGCATAACAGTCCAAGATAGCGTGGTAAGGTGATAACCAGTCCATCCCCAATATAATATCAAAATCGACCATGTCTAAAAGCAACAAATCTACACGAGTCTCAAGACCCCAATCACCACAATACAAGAATGATGGACTCGATCAACTACAATAGAATCACCCACCAGTGTAGACACATAAACGGGAACACTCAATAAATCACTAGGCATAACCAGATACGGTGCAAAATAAGATGACACATACGAGTAGGTGGACCCTGGATCAAATAACACTGAAGCATCTCTATCACAAACCAGAATAGTACATGTTATAACCGCATTTGAAGCCTCAGCCTCGGGCCTGGCTGGAAAAGCATAACATTGGGGTTGGGCCCCACCACCACGGGCTCCATCTCTCGGACGACCTGCAGTTGGCTGGCCTCCACCTCTAGCAGCCTGAGCTCCACCTCTAAATCATCTACCTCCACCGTTAGCACCTCTACCCCCACCCCTAGCTAGCTGGGCGGTTTGTGGAACACCTGGTGCCTGGACCATAGCACGGGAACCCTGCTGCTGCGACTGAGTACCCACCAATCTCAGACAAGCTCTCCTGATATGACCATACTCACCACACTCATAGCATCCACCTGAGTGGTGTGGCTGAGGAAACTGAGACTGACCCTAGCGACCCGAATGGCCACCCCAAAAACTCTGGAGTGGCGGTGCACTGATAGGAGCTGGTGCTGCACAATAGGACTGCTGATCAGAATACTGCATCTGCGGACCATGGCTACCTGAAGTGCCGTGAGAGACCTGAAGAGCTGACTAAAAGGGCCTAGGAGGATGGCCTCTACTATATGAATCCCTGCCTCCAGACAAGGCACCACTGAATCTACCTGAATGACGGGGCCTCTTATCCGACCCATGACCACCTCGCTGCGACAGGACCATCTCCACTCTATGGGCCACATTGGCCGCCTCTTGAAAAGGGATCTCACTCCCAGCCTCCCTAGCCATCTGAAGGCGAATCGGCTGAATAAGACCATCAATAAATCTCCTCACCCTCTCTCTCTTTCTCTCTCGGTAGGAAGTATGACAAGAGCATGGCGAGCTATGTCGATGAACCTGGTCTTATACTGGGTAATCGTCATGGAACCCTGCTAGAGTCGCTCAAACTGCCTCCGATAAGCCTCTCGCTGAGTAATGGGAAGGAACTTCTCCAGAAATAGCTGTGTGAACTGCTCCAAAGTTAAGGCTGGCGATCCGGCTGGTCTAGCTAAGAAATAATCCCTCCACCAAGTCTTGTCGGATCTAGACAAGCGAAATATAGCAAAATCAACCCCATTGGTCTTAACAATACCCATGTTCCTGAGAACCTCATGGCAGCTGTCTAGATAATCCTGGGGATCCTCAGTAGATGTACCGCTGAAAGTGGAAGTGAAGAGCTTGGTGAACCTATCCAGCCTCCACAAAGCATCGGCAGTCATAGCCGCTCCATCACCGGTCTGAGCTACCACACCCGGCTGAACTTCTCTAACTAGCTGAACCGCTGGAGTATGAATCTGAGGAGCAACCTACTCCGGAGTGCAACTAGCATGAGTCTGGGCCCCTCCTCCAGCCTGGGAGACGGCTGGTGCTACAGGAAGCAAGCCCGCTTGGGTGACACTCACCATGAGGCCCACTAATCGGACAAGAGCATCCTGAAGGACTGGGGTAGAAATGAACCCCTCTGGGACCTAAGCTGGGCCCACCGGAGCTGTTGGAGCCGGAACCTCGTCATCAAAGTCAACTTGACGCTCCGCTACTGGGGCTGTTGCTCGGGGCTGAGCTCTACCCCTAACTCAGCCTCTGGCACGGCCTCGGCCTCGCCCTCTGCCCCTCGTGGGAGCTACTATTGGGGGCTCGGGCTGCTGAGCGGTAGATAAGGAAGCGCGTGTTCTCGCCATCTACGAAAGAACAGAGTAGAAATTCAATTAGCATTAATAAACAGGACCGCACGACATGAAAGAACAAATGTGAAGTTTTTCCTAACTCCGTAGCCTCTGGGATAAATACAAACATTTCTGTACCGATACCTCAGACTCTACTAAGCTTGTCCATGAATTGTGAGACCTATGTAACCTAGAGCTCTAATACCAACTTCTCACGACCTGGAATTCCCACCCTCGGGAGTCATGATAGCGCTTACTCGTAGAAGCTAGGCAAGCCACGAACTTAGAAATCTTTAACTCTTCTGTTTTAATCTTTTTTTACAACTTATATTAACAAGTGACAAACATCTAAATGACAGCGAAATATGAGATTTAACCAGATGTCTTAAACAAATATAAAACCAAAATGTTTCAAAAGTAAACACATACCTCTATCCAGAAACTGGTATCACAATATCCACGGACTACTAAGAGTACTACATACAATAGTTTGAAGGAAAAATAACATTGTTTGTCTCGGATACATGAGATAACAAAACATAATAAAAGATAGAGGAGACGTCGGGCCTGCGGACGCCTGTAAGGCTACCTCGGTGTCTCAGTGGACTGAAGGTTGGCTCCCCTACTGTTGTTGATCAAGCGCCGCTCCGATACCTGCACAGAGTACAGAGTGTAGTATCAGCCCAACCGACCCCATATGCTGGTAAGTGCCTGGCCTAACTCCCGCGAGGTAGTGACGAGGCTAGAACTAGACTTCAAATAAACCTGTGCAGTTATATAATATATGGCGGAAAATAAACAAGAATGAGCAGTTTAAAATGGGAGGGGGTACATGCTTAGGGGAGACATATCAAGACAGAAACTTTATAAAATATGAAAGGACAACTCAATATCTACAATGATACAATAACAATACTGTTGCGGCGTGCAACCCGATCCACAAATATAGAGCTGTTGCGGCGTGTAACTCGATCCGATATAATATCTGTTGCGACGCGCAACCCGATCCAATATAATGTCTGTTGCGGCGTGAAACCCGATCCGATATAATATCTGTTTCAACACGCAACCCGTTCCAACTATACGGTCACCAATAATCATAATTTATCGTCCCGGCAAGGGACCAACAATAGACTACACTATCCCGGCAAGAGAAACCAGCAGTACAAGTATATACGTCTTGGAAAGGGAGAATCAGCTATAACCAATCTTAACTCAACTCCTACTCGTCTCAAATACCACCATTTCTCAATCATAAGTAGATTCCACGATAAACAAACTAAGTCTTTTCTCAATATCAAGGACTTATTCGCTATTTCAACCATAGTAACATTCAAGAATACAACAAGTATCATTTAAGACTCACGGTCATGCTTGACACCAACTTATAGATACTCGTCACCATGCCTATACGTCGTACTCAATAAGAAGCAAATACCAAATAGGACTCAACTCCTAATCCCTCAAGCTAAGGTTAGACCAGACACTTACCTCGATGTCACGAACGCAATTCAAGCCTCAACTATCGCTTTACCTCTTGATTCCACCACCAATTTGCTCATATCTAGCCACAAGTTACTTAATTACATCAATAAACGCTAAATGAATCAATTTGAATGCATGAAAATGAGTTCTCCAAAGTTTTACCCAAAAAGTCAAAATTGCCCCCGGGCCCACGTAGTCAAAACCTGAGGTTCGAACCAAAAACCCAATTACTCATTCCCCCACGAGCTCAAATATGTAAATTGTTTTGAAATCGGACCTCAAATCGAGGTCTGAATCCCCAATTTTTGAAAAACCTGGGTTCTACCCAAAACACCCAATTTCTCTCGTGAAAATCATTGATTTGAAGTTGAAATTATGCTAAAAGATGTTAATGATTGAAGAAAATTAGTTAAAAACGACTTACAATTGATTTGGAAAAAAAAGGTTGTTTGAAAAATCGCCTTATGTTTTTGGGGTTTTGAAAAATGAAAAATGACTGAAAATCCCGTCTATTTATACCTCTCTCAGACCCCCTGTGCGGACTGCGCAAAGCCGACCGCGGCCGCACAGCCTTCACCGCGTACCGCACAAGGTCGACCGCGGACCGCACTGGTGGGGTTCAGAGACCTGCAAATTTCTGGTTTTAAGTCTAAAACATCCCGAAACCTACCCAAAACTCATCCAAGACGTCGGAACTCCAAACCAAGTGCACACAAAACCAAAAGAACATCCTACGGACTTATTCATGCAATCAAATCATTAAAATAACGTCATGAACATCAAATTAAATCTCAAGATCAATGAAATCTTCTCAAAACTTCTTTAAACATTAACTTTGAAATTTAAGTCCAAATCACGTCATATGACATCTGTTTTTCACCAAATTCCACATAAATGTCTTAAATCATATATAAGACCTGTACCGGGTGCTGGAACCAAAATACGGGCCCAATACCATCATGTTCTAATCAAATTTCATTTCAATTTTTCTTAAACAATTGCAGAAAACAATTTCCTATAAAATTCATTTCTCAGGCTTGGGACCTCAAAATTTGATTCCGAGCATACGTCCAAGTCCCATATTTTCCTACGGACCCTCCGGAACAGTCAAATCACGGGTCCAGATCCGTTTTCCCAAAACGTTGACCGAAGTCAAATTAACTCATTTTATAACCAAATTTTATCATTTTCACAGAATTTCATATTTGAACTTTCCGGCTACACGCCTGGACTGCGCACACAAATCGAGGTAACTCTAAATGAGGTTTTCAAGGCCAAAGAACACAGAATTTAATTTAAATCAAGTGATGATCTTTTGGGTCATCACATAACAACATCTTAAGAATAAATTTGTAGAATTCCACCTAGTAACTAGTTCTTCAGGCATGAGTCTTGGTTTTTGTACATATTGTACACATTAATGTGTTTAATCTAGCACTTCTATTATTTCCTTGAGTTACACCAACAGCTATTCTAACTAAAGTGATCTCATCTCGAAATAATTAAAAGTCACTCTTCACAATTAAATTATAAGTATGACATGCACACCTAACATGAAATATTTCAGGAAGTGGTGGGTGTAGATACAATTTTAATATTGTAATAGCAACATTGTTGTTTGAAGCACTATTAAATGACATACACAAAACTTATTCTGAAAGATTGTAAAATATAACAATTTCATGGATAGTATTACTAATAAATGCACAAGTATGACTTTGATCTTCATTATATTTAAAAGTAATAATACGTTTTTGCATACAAAAATTATCATCTATCCAGTGGCATATAATAGTCAAATAATCATTTCCATTAACAGCATGACCAATATAAGAAGTAAGAGAAACTATACAAGGAAGACTGACGAATAAATAACGGATATATGTCTGATATTGTCATGGCCCAAAAATCTGTTAAAGGTCGTGATGGCGTAGGACAACACTGTCAGGCAAGCCAACACTGAATAGTTAAATAAATTCTCATTTTAATATTTTTGAAATCATAAATTTCCTTCAATTTAACTAGTAAAAAGATGAACTTTACAGAATAAATAACAATGTTTCCCAATTTCAATACTGAATATCCCATAATCATCCCAGAACCTGGTATCACAAGTGCATGAGCATTTACTAGAAAATAAAATAAAATACAATAACTGTCTGGAATACAACTTTGGACAGAAAAGAAAATACAAATACTTTGAAGGAGACTCTGCTGGCGGCAGATCGTAACATAAAATACAGCTCATCTAAGTCCCCGTATCAACCATCCGCTACGCCCACAAGGCCACTAGACATACATGTGCATGTACAACGAAATATACATCAAGTGTAGTATGAATACGAAAATAACACATACCCAGTAAGTATCTAGTCTAATCTCGAAGAAGTAATGATGTCAGGTCGACTCCGACACTTACTATGGCCAACATTAGAATAACATGAAGTAGGTAAACAATTTTTTTGTGAATGGGAGATTTCCAAATTTATTTTCATCTTTTAACAATTTATATCTCCGGCCAATAAGGTCACATCAATTATCAAAAATTCCAAAACAATAAATTAAGTCATGCACAATCATACCGAGGTCGTACGACCCTATGCAACATAATATTTAAATTATGCACTACCGGAGGGTCGAACGGAGCGAACCATAAATGCATTTCTTTAATCTGTCGAGGTGTTCGGCCCGTTCCCCAAAAGGAAAGCACAATCAATTAGTCAATCAAGAATTCATTAAGGAGCAATTATCCAAGGAAATATCAATCCTCTTTTAACGGTCAAGAAAATGAAGTTTATCTTTTTAGAAATTCATTTACCAAGTTCGATATGATTTAAGAAATTTAAATTGACAATAAGGTTACAAATTCGCAAGTATAGCATGCTTTTGGGTCCCAAACTACCCGGACTTAAGCATAATAGTAGCTATGCACGGACTCTCGTCATCTCGTGCGTACGTAGCCCCCACAATAGAAGCACATATTCGAATTATTTCACCTATTGGGTTAATTCCCTCTTACAAGGTTAGAAAGGAGATTTACCTCGCTCCACAGCTCCATAACTGGCTCCCAAGCCCTTTCGACGACTCAAACCGATGCCCAATGCTCCAAAACTAGCTAATAAATGTGCAAACCCATAAAGACATACTATAACTCATTATAATCCAATTTATAATAATTTCTAACCCCGACCGAAAAGTCGATAAAAATCACCCTTGGGCCCACGTGCCCAGATTACGAAAATTTTCGAAGATAAACTTTACCCATAATACCACGAACTCAAATATATAACTTATTCCAAGTTTAATGTCCAATCGTGGTCAAAATCCAAAAATACAAATTCTAAGTTTTCCACCAAAAATCCAAATTTCTACTAATTTCCATGTTGAAATCCTCCTACAAACCATATATTTAACTTATAATAAGTAGGAATCACTTACCTTGTGTTGCTTGATGAAAATCTCCCTTTGAAGCTCTCCAAAATCACCCCATCCAAGTGGAAAAATGAGAGAAGAAGAGTCAAATCTCGCCCTTTAAACAATCTGCCCAGCAACATTTCACACCTGCGGTCACTTGACTGCTTCTACGGTTCTACAGGCGCGGCCAAAATACCGCTTCCGCGGTACTCCTTCAGACCCCTCAACTCCGCACCTGCGGCCCCCATATGGTTCTACACCATCGCTTCTGCGGCTCCATGCGTGCAGGTGCGGTCCCCCTTCTGCGGAACTCGACCGCATGGTCCCAGCCTTCTCCAGCCTAAGTTACTTTTCTGACCCTCGTGGCTGCTTCTGCGACTCTGCACTGTTGATACTCAATTTTTCCCTATATATTTTCAATACGCAAAATACCTTCAAAATGGCATATATATGCATATATAAGCATGTTCAAGGTATTTATTATTTTTTCCATAATTTTAAGGTTTTAAATTGATTTATTTTCTCCCTTTTTATCCATAAAATCCGCAATAATTATTTCCAAAATTATTAGTTTTGATAATACATTAGATTTCAATATTTATGACAAAATATGGATAAGGTAATTTTTATGTATTTTTATAATTATATTTAGTATTTTTAAAGCTAAATTGTACATAATTACAATATTAGACCTTTTAAGATTTAATTATGTTTTATATGCATAAAATTAGATCCTGTATTTTTAAATTTCTAATTATGTACTATAAATCATTTTATCATTTTTAAATTATTTTTTTAGAAATTATCTACTATTTTTTATAAATTAAATAGGAAAAATGGGCTATTTAAATTTTGGCCAAATTGGCTTTCAAATCTAGCCTAAAGCCAACGGACCCCCAACCCAATTAAAAAACCCACCGGACCCAAGCCCAAATCCAAACCAAACTCGGAACCCACATACCTATTTAATCTCGACCTTTGATCTCCCAAATCAACGTTCCCCATTATTCCCTTCCATAATTAATCCCAAACGACTCCTCAAACCCTCTCATTTTCACCAAATAGCCACCCTGAAACGCCTTTCCTCTCCAATTCTCTCTGAGACCTAAACCTAACCCTAGCCTCCGCCACCTAAAACTAGCCCTAATCACTTCGATCCTCACTCGATCCATGGATTCCCATGGTTGTTTGAGACGTATACTTGTCTCCTACGTCTCCTGGTTGCTCGTTTTTGTGATTTCATGGAAGGATCTCGAAGAGATTTTGACTAGATCTTGTTCAAAACTCTCCGAGAGCCTATCCATGGTCTTTTATGCCATTTTCCGACCATCCATTGTTGTTTGAGTAAGATCCATGACTTTTTCGGATAAAACCGGTAACGTTCTAAGGTTTTCTCATCTTCTCTTGGTTCTCTGAAACCCTAACTCTTGAGGTTTTTCACTTTTCTTTATATCTGTCTTAGTTCTAGGTATATCCATGAGTTTTTAACCGATTTTCTTCATCTTTAATCGATGGTAATTGAAAATTTTCTTTCCAAAACCCTAAAAGATTTGCCCCGTCTGTTAGGCTGACTGATTTTCTTACCATATTTTGCTATGATACTTATTTTTTCTACTAAGTTGTGTCCTTAATTAGGCTTTATGAATTTGGTCCTACTCTATGCTACTGAATCTCGACCCCTACTTAATTTGATTAGTTGTTTACCTTAATTAATTATCCTTGCCTTGTCTGGATTACTACTGATTGTCTCCTTAGTTCAAAAACTTTCTAAACCTAGCCTTAATTACATGTTCTATACTGGTACTATTTTTGAAATCTTTCCTTATTTGTTATACTCCAGCTGTGTATGATTTCTTTCCTTATTTGTCACTTGCCCTTTACCATTCACACTAACTCCCTTAATCAAAGGGAGATTCGAACCAATTTTCTATGATGAGTTCTATAATTACTGAAGAATTGATTCTTGCCTTATTTTAACCAGTTTTCAAACTACTATATATAGGACTCTCTTCTACAGTCTTAGGACGAACAATAGTTTAGAACACTCACACACACTCAAATCTCTCTTCTCTCTCTGCTACTTGTGCTAACTACTTGTCTATCTGGCTGCAAGCCAAGGCTAGACTGTGGAACTCCTCTTGCTTTACTTTTTGCATTTTGCTTCCGTAATTGGTATGTTCCTAGTTCAATTCTGAAACCCAACTCTATCTGCTCCATGTTTGTTAGTTTATGTCTCCTTCTACATTGACTTAATGGCTCATGTGTTTAATTTCCCTTCTTGTTTACTGCTTTATTCAACATGCTTGAGTTTTGCCCTCTCTTGTTCAAGTGTAATCAGCATGTCTACTTGAGTTCTTATTTATCTCCCTCAACTAGTATGTCGTGTTAGTATCATAGGCCTCCAATGTACTTGATTAGTACTAAGTGGCATGATCAATTATGTGTAATAAACCCCTGTCCTATCTCTATGTCTGATTGCCTCTTACTATCCTAATTTCGAGCATGATTCCCTTGTTAACTCTTTGAAGTAGTAGTTTGTAGGCCAATCAGTTCCTACTTGTGCTTTGTGTTTGCTGGTCTATATACTTCTCTTCTCATCCATGTCTATGTATTTATGATTTGTGCTCTCTATGTCTACAACCCCTTACTTCCCTACTTGTGAATGTTGAAATGATACTACACTTTGAGTTTGTTCGGTGTGTGCTGGCTTGTTCCAAGTTATTGTTGCTTCTATTCCCTTCTCCTTTTCAAACTGTTCTGTTGTTTTTTGCAAACTTATTTCAAACATGCTGTTTCAAAACTATTTTCCAATTCAACCCTTTTTTTCAAACTATGACAAGCACTCCCACATATACTCTTAGACCACTAGGTTCTGTCCCTTTTGTGTGAGCCTTGCCTTGGGACCCTTGAGCTCCCTCTGAACTTGGACACATAAAAGTTGGTCTTTTCCACACTGCACTTACTCTGCCTTGGCTATGAAATCTGGGTGTGAGCACTTCCCGGGATCCCTTGAGGTCCTTAGGGAACTATAACACACCCAGATGTGATGACTATGGAACAATCTTGGCACCTGAGGTGGTTTATTACATAACACAGGGATGAAGTCCAAATCAGGTGTTGAAAAGTCTGGGCCTATTTCAGACTCTCTATAATATAATTTTCACTTTTCTCATGTAATTCATTCACATGGTCTGTAATAATTTGTAAACAAACATTGGGGTTTGAATAGTGAAATAGGGGGTAGTTATGCATATTATAGATATCAAAAGGGGTAGAAGCCATGCTTTAGGTCTATATTTCCTGTATGTGTAGTAGAAATCAAGCTCGTAGGTCTAATGTATATTGTTTCAGCATCTCATTTTTGACATTCTTATCACTCAGAAATCCTACTTTAGGATACAGGGTCATTAAAACAAAGATTGCTACTTTTGCATATTTCATAGCATGCTCTATAATGTCGTAAACGTTTTCTGCATTTTGAAATCCTGCTTTAGGAAATTCTGCAATCCTGTCGTGCATTTTGAAACCCTGCTTTAGAAATTCTGCATATAAACCATCATGAGCTTTATACATGCATCTTAGATACCATGTTTTAGGATCTCATTCGTATTTCCAGTCACACTTAGTGTAAACTGCTGATTATAAATGAGGTAAAAATAGCTTCACATTTGACTATCCTGTTTAAAATAAACTGGTAATAATCCCTGCATTTTATAACATCTAGAACAGCATGCTCTTACGCAAGAATGACTTATGAACTTCTAATGGTTCTGGTAAATGCTTAGGCAAGCCTTAGGTATCCAATCTCTTATAAAACTGGAAACTTCCTCTCTGTGTGTACTGCTTAATGATTAACATGCTTAAAATCAGTAGGCAAGCCTAATTTGAACTTCTTTTCTGAGTCATGTAATAGATCTGGTTCTGCATTATCACTTAGATACCATGCTTAAGATATGAATTTATACCTAATTGTGTATGAGTCATGTTGTCTATGTGCATTACATGTGGATGTGTATCTGAGCCTTCTATTTGTTTCTGTGTTTTTCCTCTTAAATGCAGTCTTATGTGTTCTTATTTGATGCCTCGTATTTTGCCTTTAAACCTGAGGGTCCGCCTAGAACCTTTTCCTTTTTAGGATAAGAGTCATAAATTCCTCCAGGACTGATAGGAAGGGACGGGTAACAACATGCAATAGGGGTAGAGACTAACCCTCCTTTTAATTACCTTCACGGGACGGGAAAGGGTAGATATGAATATGATGATCGGTGCGTTAATATCATGTCTATCCCCTCTTTGAGGAGTGTCATACCGGGTATTGCATTGATGTGATCTATATTACAAACAAACCTAGGACACCCCTTTACATTCATAAGCATGCTTAGATTGTAACTTTTTTCAAAATCTCGCTTTTTCACTAATTGTTTTTCAAACACCTGTGTATTTAAATCCCCTATTATTTGAGCCCTACTTGTTTATTTGCTAATCATACAAATTCTCAAAAATTATTTGGTCGGGAACCACACTAGTGGATCCTGAGGGGTGCCTAACACCTTCCCTTTAGGATTATTTCAAGCCCTTACCCTATCTCTGGTTACCAAACGTAGTTATAAATGAACCCTATAGGTGTCCTAACACACCTTAAATCATTAGGTGGAGACTCTTCAGAAATGCAAATCCCTTTCCCAAAAGGAAAGAGTTGTCCCATAACCAAAAAATATCATAAACCCGATTCCGCAAAGGAAAAAGGGGGGTGCGACAGCATAGCGACTCTGTCGGGGATATTTAGGCTTTTACCATTTCATATCATTTTTGTGAATTTGTACCCCTCTCATATGTGCAATTACTTGTTTAATTCCTTTAAGCGTTTAATTTCTTTTTCAAAAGCAAAACTGACCTATCTTTCTTGTTTCCTTCCTTTACTGTTGCTTTAAATTATAAAACTGCTATATTTATCACTTTCTTAATGTGCAAATACATGTCAACATGCTTTTAATTATTGCATAATCATGCTCAACATCATACTTCACTCGTGCCAAACAAATATTATAGCAATGCTTGAAGAGTGGTTGCGCCCTTCCTATATCATTAACCCCCTAAATTCGGAAAGGCTTATTTGCGGTAAGACTTGTCGATCAGCGATGCAGTCGATGTTCTGTGCCTTCCCCCTTGAGTTGTCCGCTAAAGGGTACCAGTCTAAAACCCCATAGAAACCTTACTTTGTTTAAATTGTGCATACATCATGGTCAAATCTAGCCGGGTCAGTTATGTTGTTCACATAATGTTCCTTTAAGATAGCTTTGTCCAAAAGTCCACTAGGTTTCCCTAAAACCCAAACAGACATCATCACGTTCTGTTCATTTATTTGGAGAACTAAATGTTTCATCATGTTCGGTGGGGGTATGGTATTAACCCTTTTGTTTTGCAGAAAATAAAGAATGAGGTCCCCAGCTTCGGTATGGTTAGCACACCCTTACTCTTGCTAGACTGGTGGAGGAATCTTTCGTCAAATGACCATATCGATGAATGGAAAGAGAGGGCAGCCAAATCCAGCAAAAACCTAGAATATCTGGAATACAGCATGTTGGAATTGGAAGGAAATGTGAGGAAGAGAGTCACCGATTGCCAGAACGCTGAGAGAAATGAAGGAGAATATTTGGCAAAGGCATATTTACTAGTGAACCTACGCGAACTGGAGGATTTGATCAATGGGAACATTCAACCTGAGAAAGGTCCTTCTGGGACCAAATAGATAGGAATTTACTTTTTCGCTTTATGAATGTAATAAGGCCAATGGCCATCAGTGACTTTTATTTCTTGCTTATTTAGTGTAGTTTTGGGATTCGCCTATCATTATCAATAAAATGAGGCATTTAGCATTAAGAGTTCTCCAAATCTATTTGTCGCTAGGCCTACCTCAGGCACAAAGAGGTTCCCAAATTAGGACACGCTTTACATTCCCACACTATGTGTTTAAATATTGCAATACTTTTTTTTATAATCCTCACTGACTTGATTACCTTTTGTTTTTATTTTCATTTTATTATTTCCCCTCCCCAAAGGTTAGTTTGTGCACTCTGGCATCGTCATCTTATTTCACAAGATCCAGGGGCCCTCCACCCACTCCTCTTAGTCCCATTAAAGGCAAGAACAAAGGCAAGATAGAAGATTTAGACTACATCAGGAAGGAGAACATAGTTGAATGGGCAAAGGCCACTAATGGCCACAGTATTCGGGTTCCTAACGAGAATGTGTCACAACTTGAATAGAAACTGTTAAAATTCTAGGAAGAGCTCGATCAGGTTCGGAATCTGGAAAACCTGTCATTTTCCCTCAACACCCCAGATATCAACTTCCCCAACGCTCAAAACCCTACACCTCCTCAAAATATCCCAAAACAACAGAATCATCCCGCTCTTCATTATCATGCTGCTCCACTAAAGAACCAATGTAACACCTGTCATACCTCAAACAACACTCCACTACTCATCCCAGAACCTCAGAACTCCACAAACAACCATTTCCACACCCATACACCAGGCCACCATAACACTCATATCTACGTGGAGACCATGCCACGCTCTACCCAACCTATCTCAGGCACACCTGAGTTTGATGAAAAGGATCTGCTTATCAGGAACTTGGCCGAGGAACTAAAGAAATTGACTAGTCGGATTCAGGGCGTTGAGGGGAGCAAAGTAATTGAGGGGCTCAATTATGAGGACCTTTGCATGCAGCCTGATGTCGAACTGCCTGAGGGGTACAAACCTCCCAAGTTCGAAATATTTGATGGTACGGGTGATCCAAGGGTCCATCTAAGAATATATTGGGACAATCTGGTTCGAGTAGGGAAGGATGAAAGAATCCGCATGAAGCTGTTCATGAGGAGTTTGAAAGGAGATGCATTATCTTGGTACATCAACCAAGATCCCAAGAAGTAGTCAAGCTGGGTAGGCATGGTGTCTGACTTCATGGACAGATTCTGGTTTAATACAGAGAACGATCCAGACGTGTTCTATATCCAGAATTTGAAGAAGAAGCCCACTGAGATGTTTCGCAAGTATGCTACTCACTGGAGGTCCGAAGCTGCTAAGATCAGACCTGCCCTAGAAGACGAGAAAATGAACAAGTTCTTTGTCCGGGCTCAGGACTTGCAGTACTATGAACGGTTGATGATGATTGAGAACCACAAGTTCTCCGACATTATCAAACTTGGTGAAAGAATTAAAGAAGGTATTAAAAGCAGTATGGTTACAAACATCGAGGCCTTGCAAGCTACAAATAAGGCTTTACAATATGGTGGTGTGTCCAAGAAAAGGGAAGTAGGGGCCATGATGGTTGCACAAAGGACCAAGTCTCCCCTCAAATACCAAGCTTACCCAACACCTCCACTCATATACCAGCCAACCAAAAATTACCAAGCACCCTCACCTTCATACCAAGCTCTGCCACCAACTTATCAATCATCTTCACCTCCTACATATCAACCTACTTCACCCAGATACTCCAAACCTGCTCATGTCTGCCAAACTTATAATGCTCAACCATCCCATTATTAATCACCCCCTGCACGCCAAAACTTCCCTAGACCCTGACCTAATTTTGATCGGAGACCTCTAAAACAATATACAGTCATCGCTGAACCCATCAACCAGCTGTATGAGAGGCTCAAAGCTGCTGGTTATGTCACCCCCATCCCTGCTGTAACCCCTGAGAATCCTTCTCAATGGGTTAACCTTAACAAGTCTTGCGCATACCACTCCGGCATGAAAGGGTACACCATCGATGAATGTTGCTCCTTAAAAGAAAAGATACAGTCCTTGATTGATAACAAGATCATTATGGAAAAGGAGCCCGCTCCAAACGTCCTCAACAACTCTCTGCCAGACCATAAGGGTGGATGTATCCACATGATTGAAGTAGAAGATGACTAGGATCCCGAGGGATCAATCGGGTTGATCGTAGAAGGTGATGACCTAAAGAAACCAACAATTACTCTCAATCAAATCATAGTTCAGATCTAACCGTCTGAGGACACTGAGGTGAATCTTTCTGTACCTCTTGAGTTTGAAGCAGCGCCATCCGCAAAGACACCAACACCAATAGAGGATGAATTCGTGTCTCCGACAAATGCACCCGCACCATTTGAGGTTGCAGTCTTTCCACCCAAGGCACATGTTCCATTCGAAGTGAGGATAGTCGCGCCGGTCCCAGTGGCGATGTCAACCATGCCGCCATTCTATTAAAATGTCGTACCCTAGGACTATACTGCCGAGGCGAGAAGAAAAGGCAAGGTTAGGATTGAAGAAACTATCGCAGCACAAGGTATGACAAGAACTGGTAGAGTCTATACCCCTGAACATCTAGCTGAATCAAGCAAGCAGGCCTCTAATTGGCCAACCCTCATTGAGACAGGTCCGGACACCTTTGGAGGAAGGTACATGCCAAGCAATATTCGGTCATGGACCAGTTAAACAAGATGCCCGCCCAAATATCCATTCTCTATGTGTAATGCGAAGATTATTTCATCACCAGAATCCTAATCGATGGAGGTTTCAGTCTTAACATTTGCCCGCTGGTAACACTGAAGAAGTTGGGTAAAGGGCTTCATGAGATAAGGGATAGAGCAATCAATGTGAAAGCCTTATATGGTTCTCAGAGGTCCACCATTGGTGAGATTAGTCTATGCCTACAGATAGGACCAACCTGGTTCGAGGTCGATTTCCAGGTAATAGATGTACCAGCATCTTACAACTTGCTGCTGGGATGACCATAGATTCATGCTGCTGGGGCCGTAGCATCAACGCTGTATCATATAGTAAAGTTCGAATGGAATCACCAGGAAGTGATCATTCACGGCGGCGGTAGCAACCCTATATACAGTCGCCAGATCATTCCGGTGATCGAGGGAAGAAGGAAGCTGGGTGGAGAAACTTACCAGCACATTGAACGGGTCAATGCTATCGACAAAGACAAATGGTGGGATAGCAAAATCGAGAGTATACTGAGTTGGATTGGGTACAAACCTGACAAAGGGCTTGGCAAGAACCTCCAAGGAATCTCTAAACCCATAAAACTCAAGAAACATGGCACTACCTTTGGTTTGGGATATGAATACACCTGGGAAGAATTCAATAACTGGTCGCCACCATGGTGCAGTCCTTACTATCTGCTAGAGCAGCCAATACCGCATCTTGAACAGACCTTCCAACAGGCTGACATTATTTATGGGTCAGATGAAGAAGAAGCACTTGCAGCAGTGAAGAATTTTTTTCTAGAGGATAATGATATGGACTTTTGTGTTATTATCGAGGAGGAGGGGGAGGAAGGCCCTTCCATACAGGCTGTGAGCAGAGGGGAACATCTCAAGAATTGGACTATCAAGAAAACAAAGCCTGACGAGCCTCGGGGTAGCAAGGCCAAAACAAACATTATTCACTGTTTTATTTATTAATGATTTTCTTTTCGCTTTTTTCAATTCCCGCAATAAGATCTTCGATATTCAAAATAGTTATTCAATTTATCAAAAGCATTTCTGATTTTTCTTATGAATTAATATTTATTGCTATCGTTTTCCTCCTTACTTTGCCAATACAACGTTACTATTACTTATCTTGATGAACCAATAACTGTGACATGCAATGAGACAACGCAACAAACGGACATTGATTCTGAGGAAGATGACATACCTGACGAGATTGTCAAAGAAGTTGAGAACTTTGAGAATAGACCTAAGTTCAACCTGGCCGAGACCAAAATTGTCAACCTGGGAGATACAGAAAACATTAAGGAAACTCGAATTAGCATTCACCTATCGCCATCGGAGAAGAAAGAATACATAAAATTTCTAAAGGAGTATGAGGACATATTTGCCTGGTCGTATGATGAGATGACTGGTCTGAGTATGTCTATTGTGGCTCACAAACTGCCAACCAATCCAATGTGTCTACCGGTAAAGCAAAAACTCAAAAAGTTTAAGCCTGATATGAGTTTGAAAATCAAGAAAGAAGTCACCAAGCCGATCAAAGCTATGGTTCTCAGGGTAGTATAATAACCGACATGGGTAGCCAACATTGTGCCAGTACCAAAGAAGGATGGGAAGTTTAGGGTCTGTGTCAACTACCGGGACCTCAACCGAGCCAGTCCGAAAGACGACTTCCCTTTGCCAAATATACACATCCTGATTGACAGTTGCGCCAAGCATGAGCTGCAGTCATTCGTAGATTGTTTCACTAGTTATCATCAGATATGGATGGATGAGGAAGGTGCAGAGAAAACGGCTTTCATTACGTCGTTGGGAGTGTACTGTTACAAGATGATGTCATTCGGCCTGAAGAATGCAGGGGCCACCTACATGAGGGCCATGACTACCATTTTCCATGATATGATAGACAGGGAGATAATGATATATGTGGATGATGTTATTATAAAATCCAAGAAGGCTGCCGACCACATAGAAGATCTGAGGAAGTTCTTCAATAGACTGTGGAGATACACCCTAAAACTAAACCCTGCAAAGTGTGCATTTGGGGTTCCTACTGGGAAATTGCTTAGGTTTATTGTGAGCCGCCGAGGAATAGAACTGGATCCATCAAAATTCAAAGCCATTCAAGAAGAACCGCCGCTAAAGAACAAGAAGGATGTGATAAGTTTCTTGGGAAGGCTTAACTACATTAGCCGATTCATAGCACAGTCTACAGTTATCTGTGATCCAATCTTTAAGATGTTGAATAAGGACGCCGCCACCAAATGGATCGAGGACTGCCAAAAGGCCTTCGACAGAATCAAGGAGTACTTGTCAACACCACCAGTCTTAGTCTCGCTCGAGCCAGGTAAACCCTTATTACTCTACTTTGTAGTGTTAGATGGAGCTTTCGGATGCGTACTGGGGCAGCATGATAAAACAGGGAGGAAGGAACAATCCATTTATTATCTCGATAAGAAGTTCACCCCGTACTAGGCCCGGTATTCTCTATTGGAACGCACCTTTTGTGCTTTGACTTGGGTAGATCAGAAGCTAAGACTTTACTTATGCACCTACACTACATATCTCATATCGAGAATGGATCCCTTGAAGTACATCTTTCAAAAGCCCATGCCTACCGGCAAGCTAGCCAAGTGGCAAATTCTGTTGAATGAGTTCGACATTATTTATGTAACTCAAAAAGTGGTCAAAGTATATGCACTGGCAGACCACCTTGCTGAAAACCCCGTGGATGGAGGATATGAACCCTTGAAAACGTATTTTCCTGATGAAGAGGTATCGTTAATAGGAGAAGACATTGCAGAATCCTATGAAAGTTGGAGAGTGTTCTTCTATGGAGAAGCAAAGTTCAAAGGAGTTGGCATAGGAGTAGTCCTAATATCAGAAACCGGTCAACATTATCCGGTGTCTGCCAAACTCAGGTTCCCCCACACCAATAATATGGCCGAGTATGAAGCCTGCATATTAGGACTCAAAATGGTCATTGAAATGAACGTTCAAGAGCTACTAGTGATTGGAGATTCAGATAGACTTATACATCAGGTACGAGGAGAATGGATGACCAAGAACTCCAAGATACTCCCTTATTTACATCACGTATAGGAATTGAGAAAGAGGTTCATGAAGACAGAATTCCAGCATGTTCCCAGAATCCAGAATGAGTTCGTCGATCCATTGGATACCCTATTATCTATGATAAAACATCCAGACAAGAATTTTATTGATCCCATTCCGGTGAAAATCCATAATCAGCTAGCTTACTGTGCCCATGTTGAAGAAGAAGCAGACGGAAAGCCTTGGTTTCATGATATCAAGGAATATTTGGCAAAAGGAGAGTACCCAGAGCTTGCAAATCCTACTCAGAAATGCACACTTCAGAGATTGTCTAACAACTTCTTTCATAGCGGAGGAATCTTGTATAGGAGGACTCCTGATTTGGGATTATTAAGATGTGTTGATGCAAAGGATGCATCCAAGCTACTAGAGGAAATTCATGTTGGTATTTGCGGTCCATATATTAACGGTTTTGTCTTAGCAAATAAGATACGCCGGGCTGGTTACTTTTGGATGACTATGGAAACGGACTGCATCCAGTATGTCCGGAAATGCCACAATTGTTAGATACATGCAGACATGATAAAGGTACCTCCAAGCAAGCTTAACACAACAAGCTCACAGTGGTTGTTCCCCACCTAGGGAATGGATGTTATTGGAACAATCGAGCTTGCTACTTCCAATGGACACAGGTTTATCCTAGTAGCCATCGACTATTTCACCAAATTGGTCGAAGCAGCATCTTACAAAGCAGTGACTAAGAAAGTCATGGCAGACTTTATCCGCGACCACATTGTTTATCGATTCGGAATTCTAGAGTCAATCATTACTAATAATGGCTTCAACCTCAACAGCAACTTGATGAAAGCTATGTGCAAAACTTTCAAGATCAAACACAAGAATTCCACAGCCTACAAACCCAGATGAATGGAGCCGCAGAAGCTACCAACAAGAATATCAAGAAGATATTGAGGAAAATGATAAATAATCACAGATTGTGGCACGAGAAGTTATCATTTGCTCTTCTGGGGTATCGTACCACAATCTGAACATCAACCAGGGCAACCCCCTATATGCTGGTTTACGGTACAGAGGCAGTCATTCCCGTTAAGGTGGAAAATCCTTACCTAAAAATCATACAAAAAGCTGAGCTCGACGACGCAGAGTGGGTAAAAAGTTGTTATGAGCAACTAGCCCTTGTAGACAAAAGGAGAATGAATGCAGTATGTCATGGTCAACTCTATCAGAACAGAATGTCCATAGCCTTCAATAGGAGAGTCAATCCAAGACAGTTCACACCGGGGAAGCTGGTGTTAAAAAAAATTCTGCATCAAGATGAAGCCAAAGGGAAGTTCTCTCCCAACTGGAAGGGTCCATACATGGTTCACCAGGTTTTGACAGGGGGAGCCCTCATACTTGCAGAAATGGACGGAGAAGTCTGGCCAAAGCCGATCAATTCAGACGCAAGAGTTACTATGTGTAATCTTTATGCTTTCCTTATATGATGTAAATTGAACAATGCCTGACCTGATTCCCATTTAAGAGGGGATACGTAGGCAGCCCTATGGGTTTGTCACAATTCAATAAAAATTGCATTTCCCCCACAATTGGAAATTGGGGCAGAATTTTGAGGAGGACCCTCAAAATTCCAAAGTGATTTCAGCCAATCGCCACACAAGTAGCAGTCAGAAGCGTCAACCCATCAACTGGGGCAGAACTTTAAGGAGGACCCTTAAAATTCTGTAGCAAGAGCGGTTGCAATGTCCCAAACCACGTCACAGTCATCGGTTCATCTAAAAGCTATTTTTAACTATACATTTATGTCATACTTTTAAAAATAATGCATGTTTATTATTGAAACTGATTTGTTTAGCAACGCTACCCCAATAATACAAACAGTATCACCAGATCAAAGCCAAACGAGTCAAGCAAAAGCTAGCAGGGATACGAGCTAACCTTACCCCTTACAAAACTCACAATTTTTCTTTGGATGCAGTTACCAGGATTAGACATACTGTACGCCCACGGGACAAACATTATCCAAAATACAATTCTCAAAACCGTTGCACTTACCAACATTTGCTATCAGTACACACCAGTGATGTACCGTATGTCACAATGCTCCCAGTAATCACAACGCCGCAATCTGCTATCAGCTAAGAAAACTCTACTGTCAGTTATTATCTTATTTCTTTCATAAGGCTACCATTCTGCCTTCCGAGGTTAAGCTCTACCTCTTTCTGCATCTGCATTCTTGCATAAGGCTACCATTCTGCCTTCCGAGACTAAACGCTGTCTCCATCTGCATCCGCATTGCATAAGGCTAATATTCTTCCTTCCAACTTGCATAAGGCTACCATTATGCATTCCGATACTAAACGTTGTCTCCATTTGCATCTGCATTGCATAAGGCTACCATTCTGCCTTCCGAGGTTAAGCTCTACCTCCATCTACATTTGCATTTTTGCATAAGGCTATCATTCTGCCTTCTGAGGCTAAGCTCTGCCTCTAATTTTCTTCGAAACTAAGCGCTATCCCAAGCACTATTTATCTCACTTCTCTTACGGGCTAAGCTCTGCCTTTCAATTCGCAAGACTAAGCTCTGTCTTGCTCGCATCATACTACTGCATCCTTCATGGGCTGAAATATCGCCAACTCATCCAAAAGCGTCATCGTTTGAAGGCACCATCTTCATAGCCGAGAACACCATGTCATGGTTTGAGGATCTCTTTCGATCTCATGCATATCATTATTTAAAGGCATCATGGTTCGGAGGCACCATCTTCATAGCCCGATAACATCATTGAATGTCCTGCGAATCCTTCATCATATGCTTCATGGCCCAGGACATCATGGTCTAAGGACGTTATCCTCATCGTCCGAAGACAACACTCATGGTCCAACGGGAATTTGCATCATGTTTAAATTTATGCACAGTATACGCTTGTATTGCTTCTATTTGCAGGTAAGATGGCAAGCAACGGCTACTCCAGCAGGAGCGATCCCGCTCTAGTTCCCTCAGCTATATCAAACCTAACCATTCCCGTAAACCGTCCACTCACCCAACCCCAAATGTTGCGTCCGTTCTTGAAATCGCTTCATCGGTATACTCCGCCGGTGGATCCTGAACTACATACGGCCTGATTCCTATAAAAAAAAGAGATATGTAGGCAACTCAAAAGCCGGGTGAGGCCTAAACATCTCCAAACCATTTCGCTCGGTCAAAATTGGCCATCATATCTTTACCCAACAACTCTTTCATCTTTCCCGGGTAAAGAAGGGCAGCTGTTGATGCCCAATTTTTCCCTATATATTTTCAATACGCAATATATCTTCAAAATAGCATATATATATATGTCCAAGGTTTTTATTTTTTTCCATAATTTTAAAGTTTTAAATTGATTTATTTTCTCCTTTTTATCGATAAAATCCCCAATAATTATTTCCAAAATTGTTATTTTTGATAATTCATTTATTGGATTTCTATATTTATGCCAAAATATGGCTAAGGAAATTTTTATATATTTTTTTAATTATATTTAGTATTTTTAAAGCTAAATTGCACATAATTGCCATATTAGCCCTTTTAAGATTTAATTATGTTTTATATATATAAAATTGGATGTTGTATTTTTAAATTGCTAATTATGTATTATAAATTATTTTAGCATTTTTAAATTATTTTTTTAGAAATTATCTACTATTTTTTATAAATTAAATAGGAAAATGGGCTATTTAAATTTTGGCCAAATTGGCTTTCAAATCTAGCCTAAATCCAACGGACCCCTGACCCAATTAAAAAACCCACCGAACCCAAGCCCAAACCTAAACCAAACCCGGAACCCACCTATCCATTTAATCTTGACCGTTGATCTCCCAAATCAATGGTCCCCATTATCAATTCCATAATTAATCCCAAGGGACTCCCAAACCCTCTCATTTTCACCAAACAGCCGCCCTAAAACCCCTTTCCTCTCCAATTCTCTCTAAGACCTAAACCTAACTATAGCCGCCGCCACCTAAAACCAGCCCTAATCACTTCGATCCTCACTCGATCCATGGATTCACATGGTTGTTTGAGACGTATACTTGTCTCCTACATCTCCTGGTTGCCCGTTTTTGTAATTTCATGGAAGGATCTCGAAGAGATCTAGACCAGATCTTGTTCAAAACTCTCCGAGAGCCTATCTATGGTCTTTTTAATGCTATTTTCCGGCCATCCATGGCTGTTCGAGTAAGATCCATGACTTTTTCGGCTAAAATCGATAACTTTCTAAGGTTTTCTCATCTTCTCTGGGTTCTCTGAAACCCTAACTCTTGATATTTTTCACTTTTCTTTAGATCTGTCTTAGATCTAGAATATCCATGAGTTTTTAACTGATTTTTCTTTATCTTTACTATCTTCCGAAAACCTCGTTTGCTACTACTCGATTCTTCTTAATTCTTCTCAGATCTTTATAGATCTAAGATGATTCAAGTATTGTTAAGCATTTTCCTCTAAAAATATCTTGTTTTAACTAGCTATTTCAATTTTAGTCATTTTTTTCTAAAACTAGGGTTTCTCGGAGTTCTTTTACGCATGTTCTAACTGATTTCGTTATGAACCCTTTCCCTTGTTTGTTTTGACCGATTTTGTGCTCTTACTGCTTTTAACTTGACTCTGTTAAAAGCCCCTTTTTAAAGATTTTCTTTACTTTGTTTCTATAATTTTCCTTACTTTACTTCTCTGAGTGTTAGCATGCTTTCTTTACTTCGTGTCTGTGTGTTAGCCTGCATACGTGAGTCCTGTGGTTAATCTGCTTCGAATATGTTTTCCTGAATCCCTAACCTACTTATGTCGCTTTTGTATGAATATGCTCACTTTGTTTGTTCATCTTTTGCTTCTTTCTGTGACTATGCTTCAAATATATTTTTCTTGCTACATTTGTGGACCTCCTCTATTTATATGATGAAAGTATAGAGTCATGACTTCCTTTTGATCAAGTTTGGTTTATTTAATCGATGGTGATTGAAAATTTTCATTCAAAAACCCTAAAAGCTTTGTCCCGTCTGTTAGGCTGACTGATTTCCTTACCATATTTTTCTATGATACTTATTTTTTCTACTAAGTTGTGTCCTTAATTAGGGATTTATGAATTTGGTCCTACTCTATGCTACTGAATCTCGACCCCTACGTAATTTGATTAGTTGCTTACCTTAATTAATTATCCTTGTCTTGTCTGCATTACTACTAATTGTCTCCTTAGTTAGAAAACTTTCTAAACCTAGCCTTAATTACATGTTCTATACTAGTACTATTTTTGAAATCTTTCATTATTTGTTATACTCCAACCATGTATGATTTCTTTCGTTATTTGTCACTTGCCCTTTACCATTCACACTAACTCCCTTAATCAAAGGGAGATTCGAACCAATTTTCTATGATGAGTTCTATAATTACTGAAGAATTAATTCATGCCTTATTTTAACCAGTTTTCAAACTACTATATAAAGGACTCTCTTCTACAGTCTTAGGACGAACAATAGTTCAGAACACTCTGACACACTCAAATCTCTCTTCTCTCTCTGCTACTTGTGCTAACTACTTGTCTGGTCGGCTGCAAGCCAAGGCTAGACTGTGGAACTCCTCTTGCTTTACTTTCTGCATTATGCTTCCTTAACTGGTATGTTCCTAGTTCAATTCTGAAACCCAACTCTATGTGCTCCATGTCTGTTAGTCCATGTCTCCTTCTACATTGACTTAATGGCTCATGTGTTTAATTTTCCTTCTTGTTTACTACTTTATTCAGCATGCTTGAGTTTTACCCTCTCTTGTTCAAGTGTAATCAGCATGTCTACTTGAGTTCTTGTTTATCTCCCTTAACTAGTATGTCGTGTTAGTATCATAGGCCTCTAATGTACTTGATTAGTACTAAGTGGCATGATCAATTATGTGTAATAAACCTCTGTCCTGTCTCTGTGTCTGATTGCCTATTACTATCCTAATTTCGAGCATGATTCCCTTGTTAACCCTTTGAAGTAGTAGTTTGTAGGCCAATCAGTTCCTACTTGTGCTTTGTGCATGCTGGTCTATATGCTTCTCTTCTCATCCATGTCTATGTATTTCTGATTTGAGCTCTCTATGTCCATAACGCCTTACTTCCCTGCTTGTAAATGTTGAAATGTTACTACACTTTGAGTTTTTTCTTTGTGTGTTGGCTTGTTCCAAGTTATTGTTTCTTCTATTCCCTTCTCCTTTTAAAAACTGTTCTATTGATTTTTGCAAACATATTTCAAACATGTTATTTCAAAACTGTTTTCCAATTCAACCTTTTTTTTAAACCATGGCAAGCAATCCCACATATACTCTTAGACCACTAGGTTCTACCTCTTTTGTGTGAGCCTTGCCTTGGGACCCTTGATCTCCCTCTGAACTTGGACACATAAAAGCTGGCCTTTTCCACACTGCAGTTACTCTGCCTTGGCTATGAAATCTGGGTGTGAGCACTGCCCGAGATCCCTTGAGGTCCTTAGGGAACTCTGACACACTCAGATGTGAGAAAGACTATGGAACAATCTTGGCACCTGGGGTGGTTTATTACATAACTCAGGGAGGAAGTCCAAATCAGGTGTTGAAAATTTTGGCGTGTTTCCGACTCTCTATAGTATAATTTTTACTTTTCTAATGTAATTCATTCACATGGTCTGTAATAATTTGTAAACAAACATTGGGATTTGGATAGTGAAATGGGGGTAGCTATGCATATTATAGATATCAAAAGGGGTAGAAGCCATGCTTTTGGTTTATATTTCCTATATATGCAGTAGAAATCATTCTCTTAGGTCTTATGTATACTGTTTCAGCATCTCATTTTTGACATTCTTATCACTCAGAAATCATGTTATAGGATAAAGGGTCATTAAAACAAAGATTGCTACTCTTGCATATTTGACAGCATGCTCTATAATGTCGTGACCTTTTTTCTGCATTTAAAAATTCTGCTTTAGGAAATTCTGCAATCCTGTCGTGCATTTAGAAACCCTACTTTAGGAACTCTAGATATAAACCATCATGAACTTTATACATGCATCTTAGATACCATGTTTTAGGATCTCATTCGTACTTGCAGTCACACTTAGTGTAAACTGCTGATTATAAAAGAGGTAAAAACAGTTTCACATTTGATTATCCTGTTTAAAATAAACTGGTAACAATCCCTGCATTTTATAAAATCTAGAACAGCATGCTCTTAGGCAAAAACGGCTTCTGAACTTCTAATGGTTCTGGTAAATGCTTAGGCAAGCCTTAGGTATCCAATCTCTTATAAAACAGGAAACTGCCTCTCTGTGTGTACTTCTTAATGATTAACAGGCTTAAAATCAGTAGGCAAGCCTGATTCAGACTACTTTTCTAAGTCATGTAATAGATCTGGTTCTGTTATTATTACTTAGATACCATGCTTAAGATCTGAATTCAGACCTTAATTGTGTATGAGTCATGCTGTCTATGTGCATTACATGTGGAGGTGTATCTAAGCCTTCTATCTGTTTCTGTGTTTTTTCCCCTAAATGCAGTGTTATGTTTTCTTATTTGACGCCTAATATTTTGCCTTTAAACATGAGGGTTTGCCTAGAACCTTCCCCTTTTTAGTATAGGAGTCCTAAATTCCTCTGGGACTGATAGGAAGGGACGGGTAACAGCATGCAATAAGAGTCGAGACCAACCCTCGGTTTAATTACCTTCACGGGGCAGGAAAGTGTAGATATGGATATGATGACCGGTGCGTTAATACCATGTGTAGCCCCTCTTTGAGGAGTTTCATATCGGGTATCGCATTTATGTCATCTATATTACAAATAAACCTAGGACACCCCTTTACATTCATAAGCATGCTTAGATTGTAACTCTTTTCAAAATGTCGCTTTTTCACTAATCGTTTTTCAAACACCTGTGTATTTAAATCCCCTATTTTTTGAGCCCTACTTGTTTATTTGCTAATCGTAAAAATTCACAAAAATTGTTTGGCCGGGAACCACACTAGTGAATCCTGAGGGGTGCCTAACACCTTCCCCTTAGGATATTTTCAAGCAATTATCCTATCTCTGCTTACCAAATGTAGTTATAAATGAACCCTATTGGTGTCCTAACGCACCTTAAATCGTTTGGTGGCGACTCTTAAAAAATGCAAACCCCTTTCCCAAAAGGAAAGACTTGTCTCATAACCAAAAAATGTCATAAACCCGATTCCGCGAAGGAAAAATGGGGGCACGACATGCACCTGCGACCCTAACCTCGCAGGTGCGGTTACACCAGTAGATAATAGCCTCAGCACCTCCATAAGGCCAAATTCAATCCGTTAACCATCCGAAATCCATCCAAGGCCCCCGGGACCCCGTCCAATCACACCAACCAGTTCCAAAACATATTGCGGACCTGCTAGAGACTTCAAATCACCTCAAACAACGCTAAAACCATGAATCGCACTCCAATTCAACCTTAATGAACTTTAGATCTTCAAACGTCTACATTCGATGCCTAAACCTATCAAATCATGTCTGATTGACCTCAAATTTTGCACACAAGTCACATTCAACATTACAGACCTACTCTAGCTTCCGAATATGGAATCCGATCCCGATATCAAAAGTCCACTTCCGGTCAAACTTCTCCAAAACCTTCAAATTTCTAACTTTCGCCAAATGACCCCTGGACCTCCGAATCCACTTCCGGACGCGCTCCCAAAACCAGAATCATCATACGGAGCTATTCCTAGGATCGAATTCCCAAACAGACATCAATAACATTGAAATGCACTTCAACCCAAGTTTATGAAATTCTTCCAAAATGCCAACTTCCACAATAGACGCCGAAACGCTCCCGGGTCATCCAAAACCTGATCCCGACATACTCCCAAGTCCAAAATCATCATATGAACCTGTTGGAACCTTCAAATCCTGATTCTGAGGTACTTTACTCGAAAATCCAACCTTAGTCAATTCTTCCATTTTAAAGCTTCCGAAATGAGAATTTTCTTTCCAAATCAACTCCGAACTTCCGTAATTCCAATTCCAATTCCGACCACGCATACAAGTCATAATACCTGAAGTGAAGCTGATCATAGCCTCAAACTGCCGAACAACGTGCTAGATCTCAAAACGACCGATCCGGTCGTTATAGTTATTGTCCAAAATGCCTAAAGATGTCATCTCTACAAGTACTTCTAGGAATACCTTTAAATAAAAGGTTATAAATTCTTTGAATATAAGTAACAAGATATGGTGAAGCAGCAAAACTAAAAGGTAAACAACCTAAAAAAATTAATTTAGCTAATTCTTCCCGCTCTTTCACTATATCATATTTACCCATTAAACTGCCAGTACCCGGGTTAAAATTTTGTTGCCCACCTTCCTTATCATCACCCCATGCAATAGGGTGATTATCTACCATGTGCCTACGAAGTTGACCTGTTCCCCCTTGCTTACCTTTGGTCTCATGTTTATAAACTTCCTTACAAATTTGACATATCTTCTTCTAGTCTTCCAAAAAAATTCCAATCCTCAATTCCTCTTAATAGGGAGGGGAGTCCTACCTGTATTACCACAACCCCCACCCTTAGTACTTTGAGTTTGACTAGCATTACCAGGTGTAGCTGGTGGTGTTTCAAGATTATCATGTGATTGAATATCATCTAAATTATCATCTATACCATAATTTTGTTGAAGTTGCTCATAATCTACATTTAAATTTTCAGATAAACTTTCAAAAATATGTGTAAAGCTACTAGAATAACCAACACCACCTCTTGATTTATAGGAGTATTGCTCTTACTACTACCATCCCTACTAGTACACGCTTTTTTGGCTGCTCTAAATATATCATTTATATAAATTAAATTAAGAAATTACATTAATAATTATAAATAATAAAATAAAAATATACACCAAATAAGAGAAAGAGATGGAACGAGTGTACTACTAAATTTGATATCATACTTCAGTTGTTACTTGATATTTGATGATATTGAGTGTTGATACCACACTTCACTTTATTACTTGATATTTAATAATTATAATTTTGTAGTGGCAAAAGTAAATATTTGATGAAACTTGAAATAATAAGTAATTGAGAATTTAAGAGCAATAAGCAATATTATCAATAGAGAATTGAGAGAGAATTAGAGTAGTAAGAGAGCAAACTGTGAGAAAAAATAAAGAAGAAGGGGAGCTATTTATAATTTTTAAAAGGTTAAAATTATAATTTATCAATTATTAGAGGTGGGGAGGGCGGCTATTTTCTAAAGGGGTAGGCCAAAATGGCTATTTTGGCAAAAAGGGTCGTTGCCCAGCGGTCGTTTTTAAATTTAGCCGTTGGAAATGGTCCAGAAATTAAAAAAAATTACAGCGGTAACCGGGCTGGACCGGGTTGTAGCCCGGTAAAAGCCTGATAACGGGTAACCGGCCTAACCGTGTCCCCGAGCACCAGTTACCAAAATATGTTCGTTCCCTCCTGGCTTCACCCCCAACCCTCCCCAACTCGTCCCACCCCTTAGCATATCGGGCTGACCCGGGCTAAACCGGGTCGAACCGGGCTGTATTAGGGCTGGCCCAACCCGATTAACAGGTATATTCAAATCTTTTTAATGATTGTCAATGGTAGAGAGTCAAACACCTTCAAAATTTATTGATTACCAATTTTAATTTGAACACTAATTCTGCAACATGAAAGGAAATTATTACGTTAAAACGATTGAAATTCATTGATAAATTCCTTTAGTGAGATTCGTTTATCTTTTTTACCTTTTAAAAATAGATTTTGCATTAGACAAGATAGTTACTGAATTTGTTTTCCTATATTTTTAGGACTTTAAAATTAACTAAATTAAAAATTTTAAACTATTCTTTACTTTTTTTTGGTCGGAAAGATAAGTTATATTATATAAACCTTAAAAAGATACAACACACTTGTTAAGTAGATGAATTAAAGGCATCCTTTGTACAAAAGTAGCATGACTAGTAGTAGAACTAGTAGTTAAACTGGACAGACTAGTAGTAGAAGTAGTAGTTAAACTACACAACATAGTAGTAGTAGTAGATGGCACACTCCTAGATATACTATTAGTATTACACAAAACATTTGAGGCAAAAGGTGATTTAACTGAAGCAGTAGTGCTTCTCCTAATTAGCCTTCTTTGTAACGTGCCCTGTTGATCCTATGTGTAGGAGGGCGTAGCAAAAAGTGGTGGTTTTCTAAAAAGTAAGTAGTGCTCCTTTGTATGCATTGCTCCATATGTAGCTAAGTTATCAACAACACCATTTTACTCTCTGTAGATATGTTGTAGAGGTGGACTGTCCAGCTATCGAAGTAACGACTTGTAGTCATTAATAATATTAGTATATTGGATTGTATGTGATTGAAACATAGCTATAAGTACTTGTGCATCTGTTTCAATGACGAGGGGCTTTATCTCCATTTGTGAAGCAAGTTGGAGTCCCATGAGAAGTGCAAGAAGTTCTATTTGTACAGTTGTGCCTTCTGGTGCACTTCCTGCAAACCCTATAATCCAATGTCCTACATTCCTAAAAACACCACCAATGCCATATTTGCCCTTGCTTGATGAGCAGGATCCATCAATATTTAATTTATAAGTGTCTCGATTTGGTGGATGCCATTTTATATACACAGGTGTTAGGGGGTGAGGTTTTTTTGGAGGATTTGTGAGAAAATAATATTCAGCAACTGGTTTAACAATATTGTAGTTGTAAGAGTGCACTTTTTGTTTTTCTAGTAATCGTTTTTTTCTTATTGTCCAAAGTTGCCACATGGCAAATGGAATTACTGTTGTGTATGGAATATTCTTAGAGGTTAATGATGACACTGTGTAGAAAAGTTGATGCAACCAGTTGAGAATGGTATATTGTGTCATAGGAGTAGTAAGGGTATTAATTGGAATGCCTAGAGATGTCCAGAGCTGTCTAAACTGAGGACATTTCCAAAATATATGGAGGATTGTTTCCGGGCATGTGTTACATTGTTGGTATGTGTCTAAATCAATAATACCTAGTCATGCAAGATATGTTGCTATTGGGAGTCTGTCACGACACATTAACCATAAGAAGAAACTTATTTTTGGTGGAATATGAAGTTTCCAAATCCACCTATAGGATTGAGATGTGTGTATACTCGTTGAAAGAATATTCTGTATTAAGGTGTTGTAGATTGATTTTGTGGAAATTTACCGTTGTCTGTTAGAGCCCAGTAAATTTGATCAGGTGATACATGTGCGGTAGGCATGTAAATTTTGGCTATTAAAGATTTTAAACTTGCTGGTAAAGCCATAGGTAAATTCTCCAAATGACAGGCATTATTGTAGTAATAATGTGAGACCAATTTCCTCTCCTCATATTGTGGTAGTGGCCCTTCCATGTAGTTACGAAGAGTGGTATTTGTGAGGATCCATGGATCATTCCAAAACCTAACATGTTGTCCAGTAGTAAGATTCCACTTGTACCCTAGACGACAGTAGGACCAGCCTTTCATAATATTACGCCAAGTATTGGATCCTATGCCTTTGGAGAGAGGAGATGGTCGCAAATTATTATGTAATAACACGTGTGCCCATAGTTGATGTGGATTATTAAACAGTCTCCATGCAATACTTGCATGTAGTGCTTTATTTTTGATAGTTAGGTTTTGTATACCTAATCCCCCTTGTTGGATAGGTTGTGTAACCTTGGACCATTTTACCAAATGAATTTTTTTCTTTTGTGGTGTTGTACCTTAGAGGAAATTTCGTTGGTACCGATTAAGGTAGGTAATTATATAAGCAGGTATTTTTATATAATACATCAGATGATTAGGAAGTTTGTTTAAAGTAGATCGTATTAGAGTCACCCTACCAGCCCTAGTTAAAAAATTTGTTTTCCAGCCTGCTAGTTTGCTTTTGAAATTGTTTAGTAGGAACTAATAATCCTTTTTTGATTGATCTTTATAAAGATGGGATACCCTAAATATCTGCCAAAACTTTTCTTTTCGTCCATATGAAATAGTTGAGAAATGCTTTGTTTGATTTGGTTTGTACAATTTTTTGAGAAATAAATTTTTGATTTCTCAAAGTTTATAGTTTGACCTGACTACTGTGTGAACTGACTAAGAGTATTGAGAATTGAGTGAGATGTTGTAGCAGTTATTTGAGATGTAAGTATAATGTCATCAGCAAATAACAAATGGGATATTTGAGGTCCTCTTTTTGCTAATGAAATGGGCGTCCACGCCCGATAATCTACTGCTGTGTTTATTTTTCGTGATAACATTTCCAGACATAGAATGAAAAGATAGAGTGATAACGGGTCACCTTGTCTGATGCCTCTCTTTGGTTGGAAATAATTAATGGGATTACCATTAATTAATATTGAGGTTGAAGCAGTAGTGATACAAGACATAATCAGTTTAATAATATCTGAGGGGAAATTTAAAGAAATTAGTGTGTGATGAATGAAAGACCATTCCAACTTATCGAAAGCTTTTTCTAGGTCCAGTTTGAGTAGCATTTTAAAATTATTACCCTTGATTTTTGCAAAATTACGAATTATTTCTTGCACAATTATAGCATTGTCAGCTGCTCTTTTGTTTTTCTGGAAACTGGACTGACTAGGATGAATAATTTGTTCTAGTATTGGTTTTAGTCTGTTCACGATAATTTTTGTAATAATCTTATAGATGGTATTACAAAGGCTGATGGGCCTGTATTGAGAAATTGTGGATGCATTGTCTTTTTTTGGAATTAGGCAAATATAAGTTGTATTGATTGAAGGGTCAATCTGATGATCCTGGAAAGCCTTATAAAAGAAGTATTTGACAGAGGAACCTATAGTGTCCCAATATTTCTGGTAAAATCGAGGATGAAGACCATCCGGACCAAGAGCCTTTAACGGTTGAAACGAATTTATAGAATTTATGACTTCATCATTTTGTAAAGGGTGTATTAATCGAAGATGGTCTTCTCTCACAAGGACATTGTGAGGGAGGATTGTAGTTTTTGGGTAAGAGACTGTGTTTGTAGTAGTGAATAAATTTTTGTAAAAATGAATAATATTATCCTTTATTTGATGGGGGTTTGTAATCCAGTTCCCACTTGGTCTTGAATAGCTGTTATTCGATTATTTCTTCTACAATTCAATGTGGTTAGATGAAAAAACTTTGTATTTGCGTCACCATCATTTAACCAACTTATACGTGATTTTAACTTCCAAAAGTCTTCCTCTAATCGTAGTATATGATTATACTCTGTTTTTAATTATTCTTCCAAATTTTGAAGGAAGATACTGGTTGGATAATGTATGGAAGATTGAAGACCACCTAATCGAGCTAGGAGTTTCCTTTTTCTCTTAAAAATATTACCAATAGTTGATGAATTCCAGTCCTGCACTATATTAGTAAATTCATCGATAGCTGGTAATAACTGTAAATTATTTGACCAGGCTTGCTTAACAACAGTAGGGAAAGAAGTATGTGTAGTCCAAATTGTTTCAAAGCAAAATATTTTTTTATGAGGTAAAGGCCTATACTGTATTTCAAGTTTGATATGGCAATGGTCTGAGTGTGTACGAGGAAGATGTGTTACCATTGCCTCAGGGAAGAGATTTAGCCAATTATAATTGGCCATAACACGATCAATGCGTTCAAGTATATTAGCTCCATTATGTCTTCCATTAGTCCATATAAAACGACTACCTTTAATACCTAAAACTATTAAGTGACAATAGTTATAACATTGCATTAATTTATTTGCTCGTGCATTACTAATGGGAAGACCCCCAAATTTATCTGCTGCATGTGTTATTTTATTAAAATCACCTCCTATAATCCAAGGTCCTTTATAATTATCATAAACACATATTATATTTTCCCATAGAGATTGTCTAGTTGCCAAGTCAGTACTAGCATAAATGGCACTAAAGAGAAATTTAAAAGGAAAAGGGTGAACTTGGATGTGGCAGTGTATCTCCTGTGCAGTAGTTGCCACAAGTTCCATATTTAGAACATTTGAGAGCCATAAAATTGCTATTCCCCCTGCCTGCCCTATAGCTGCTACCTCAATCAGGCCATTGAAGTTGAAATCCTCCTTTACGGTTTGGTGACTTTGACAATGAGTTTCCAAAAGAACCACCAAAGAAAGCCTATTATAGTCAAGTAACAACCTAAAATTCCTTCGAAAATCAGCTGATTGTGCCCATCTACAATTCCAAATTATAAAGTTCATTGTGTTGTTTTCTGAGTCAAACAGGTTACTTCTCCTTGGATCCCTCCAACTACTGCTCTCTGCTAGGCGAACACGAAAAGTGGGAAGTAGTAGCATGGCATATTTGCCTACCTCTGGATTTGTTGGGGGCCTTATCCGAAATGAGACCTTCATTAGTCTGTGAGGACACCTTACATATATTTTTCTTTCGTATTCCTCCTTCTGGACAAATACTTTTATCCCGTTGAGACATGCATGTAGTGGATGCATTTCTCTGTTGTAGACGATTACTACTTCTAGTTCGACCTAGAAGTTGCCGTCGTGTTCTGGTGAATTGGGAGGGTTGGGATGGTGAGGTGGTGACTGGGCTGGTGTTGGAGTTGATAGTGGTATAATTGCTTCTAAGAGAGGGAGTTGTGGTTCAGGATAGGTGTATGGTTGAATCCAAGGGGTTTGTAGAGTTGGTGATGGGTAGAAAGGCAGGTGAACACGGTGTGGATAAAGGTGTTTGGGATCCCAACCTTCTCACCTTTGCCTTACACATTTGTCAAGGCAATTGCCTAATAGGAGTATTATATATTTCGGTCCCACTTGCGTATCTGAAGTTCATACCCATTGGTTTGCTACCTATAGCACTGGCTCATCATTTCACAACCATTGCCTTTTGAATGAAAGAATTAATTCTTCAACATTAAGTTAGATTATTAGATTAAATTAATTTTATTTAGCATGCTTTGGTGATTTAATGAATAAAATATAAGATACTAATTATAAATAAGTCATAGTTATGTACATTAAAATATATCTATTACAGTAACAAATAAATAAAGAGCTCAATTAAAAAAACTTTGAATATAAAGAAATAAAGAAGAAAATTCCCCAATATTCCAATACTTAAGAAAGATAATAATTGGATTAATAGAAAATAAGAAAGATAATAATTGGAGTAAGTGAAGATAAGGAAATCTCACGGCAGCAACGTTAAAATTTCATTTTTGAATCATATGCTCCTTAGCTAGCTAATTTATATGTTTAAATCAATTTTTGTTTCTGTTTTAAATTCTAGGTAGGAAGTCCTAATATTTAAAACTTTAAACTCTATTTAGATTTTACCACTTCACTTTAAATAAATATACAAAATTGAACACCAACTTAAACATTTAAAATTTTAAGCAAGTTACCTCACACACACAAAACTAATTGAGAGGCAACTGGACCTTACTGTAGTGGTGTAATTAGTTGTTTGTATTTCATCTCGTGTTACGTATCTTAGTTCAAGTTACTAGGGTCGACTTCTCAATTTATGAAAATAATTCGACTTTAATTTTATTTCATGAAAGTTTGATCTCCTTATAATTGGTAAGACTTATTTGATTGTGTTTCATTTATTGTAACGATCCGATCAATCATTTTGAGCATTTGCACTTCGCTCGGTAGTTTATGGGCATGAGTAGCTCCGTAGGATGTATTATGACTTGTGCGAATCGTCGGTTTTTGTTTTCAGGTTATTCAGAATTGATTTGGAAGAATGATTCTCAACTAGAAAGCTTTAAATTGGAAGAGTTGACCAAGTTTGACTTTTTAGTATTTGACCTCAGATTGGAGTTGTGATAGCTCCGTTGGGTGATTTTGGACTTAGGAGCACGTCTGGATTGTTATTTGGAGGTCCGTAGTTAAATTTATGAAAAGTTGAACCGGGAGTGGACCTTTTGATATCGTATTCGGATTGTGGTTCTGGGAATTAGTATAGCTTTGTTATATCATTTGGGACTTATGTGCAAAATTTGGGTTCATTCCGGATTGTTTTGCTATGTTTCAGCACGAGTAGTGGAAGTTAAAAAGTTCAAAGTTTAATAAGTTCGTTTTGAGGTGTGATTCGTCGTTTCGATATTGTTATGTGTGATTTAAGGCCTCGAGTATATCTGTATTATGTTATGGAACTTTTTGGTATATTTGGATGAGGCCCTGAGTGGATCGGGTGAGTATCGGACGAGGTTCGGATCATTTTTATTTCATAGCGCATTGTTGAAGGGTGCTGGTTCTGGTGTTTCCGCATCTGTGGAATAATGGACGCAGATGCAAGTCCGCAGCTACGGACACTTGTTCGCAGAAGCGAAGGAAGGCTTGGCTGGAATAGATCGTAGAAGCGGGAATAGAGGCGCATCTACGGCCGCAGAAGCGAAGGTCTTGGGCGTAGAAGCGAGAGTTAAACCGTTTGTCATCCGGACACTCCTACCAGAAGTTATGACCAAATTACCAAAGCAGCGCAGAATTTTACACTACTGCGTCGCCCCATGCGGCGCCCGGCGCGCCGCGCCTGTAGGAATTCCAGAATGGTCCGAAATTTGAATTCCAGACATATTTTGAATAGACGCCCTGCACCCCACGGTGACCCACGCGTCGCGGCTGTACAAAAACGGGTTTATAAGACCCGAATTCCATTTCATTTAACTCATTTGGGGTTTGTTTTTTTTGGGATATTCTGGTGCTTTTAGAGAGAGAGAAGAGCAATTCTAGAGAGAAGAAGAAGCTCAATGCCTTGTTCATCAAAAATCTTGTCCAATCCTTGAAATCCAACAAGAAATCCCTCAAGATCTTCATCTAAGAGGTAAGGATCTATACAATAGACTTTAATTTCGAGTTTGGGGTATAAGATGGGTTATTGAGGTATGATTCTTGGGTGTAATAGTATTATGTATACATGCATGTACAAATTAGGTTTGTGGGAAGATTGTTGAACATAAACAAGTAAAGATTGGGTTGGGGAATGAAGGAAATCTTGTAAAAGAGATTTGAAATCAAGATGCACAACTTGTAATTGATAAAATTCTCAAATGAGCTAGAATTATGAATACCTTCCTAATTTTTGTTCAATTTTATTATGTCTCAACGTAGATTGGGATTGCTAGAATTTCCGAAACGTCGTAGTAACTTAAGGAAAACTTAAACAAGGTATGTATGGCTAAAAACCCCTCTTCTTAGAAATTGAGCTCCCATGGTATCCCCGCATATGTTGTAAGTCCAGAATTTGATTTATGTAGTATTCATTATTTCAAAGGATTTGGTGTTGCAAAAATATATGTGAAAGATGTACCTCAATGTGTTCAATATGCTATTCTTGGTAAATTGGGGATATGTGAAGAATGTGAAGTATATGCTAAATTGCCTAGATTTCAAGTCAAGTTTAAATTGAGATTGTTATACCAAACTATGTGAAATCCTCTATGGGTAGAGATGTTTGAAATAAATCAAATGAATTTGGGAAATAGAGTATGGCCAACGTGCCGAGAACTTGAATTATAATTGTGCCTATTGATGCCTATGACATGAGGAAATATGAAACAGATTATGAATGAGCCTTGACTCTACTTTCCCTAAATGACTTCAATAATAAAATGCCCTAAAGGCTTTGTACACAATTTATGCCCCTAAGTGGCTGTTCGAGATAATGTTTTTGTCTTTTAAGTACATCCAATGTGATCCGGGTTGTTACATACTTCGAGGTTGAAATTGTATATTATCGTGATTGGAAAAGAGTAATTCAAGAATAATTGGTGTAATTTCTTGTTTATGCCTTTGATGTGTGTTTCTATTGTGGTTTGGTGTGTCTCCTCCTTTTTGGAAGAATCCTTTGTGTTTAAAATTCCATTGATAATGAACTTGTGGTGTATGATTTCTGAAATATTGTATATGCCCATGATTCATGATTCCTCTTATGTGTACTTGACATCTTGGAGTGAATGGCTTGTTGTTAAAATTGATATTGATGTAAAATATGGGGGGAAATAGCTCGAATCATGAAATGTGGCCTAGTGCCAAGCATGATGTGATAATTGTGGCCCCAAGTGCCGATGAACTATATATGTGAAACAAAAATTGAAGTGAGATGATTAATGGAAAAGGGTAACATTTTGATAAGACGGCTTAGCCGATCGGGCCGTGATCGACTGCCATGCTACACATATGGTGGTATTGTATTGATATTGAAATCGGAAAGTGAGAATGAAATTATGATTGAGGTAACATCTTGGTAAGACAGCTTAGCCGATCGGGCCGTGATCGGACGCCAAGATATATACACATGGTGGTAATGTATTGATGATTGAAACTGGAAAGTGTGAATGAAATAATGGTAACGTCTCTGAGAGACGGCTTAGCCGATCGGGCCGTGATCGGACTCCGCTCAAAGAAGCGGTGGCAAAGTGGATAATGATGCATAGTGGGATGCTCCAATCTAAAATTTCAGAAACTATGTGAAAATCATTTGAACCTCCTTATATTGTTGACATGGTGCTTATTTGAAACTTTGTTGTCTTTATGATTTCCTCTTTATTCTTGTATGAAAGTTATTTCTAAATAGATGGTGTTTAGTTATACATACTAGTGCTATTCGACGGCACTAACGTCCCTTTGTCGGGGGCGCTATATCTTTAAATGGATGTAGGTGGTTCCATAGCAGGCAGTATTGGTCGCAGCTAGTGACGCATCTTCCTTTTAGCTGATTTGGTGAGCCCCACTTCATTTCGGAGTCTTGTACCGTTGTTTCTCATATACTTTGTATTTATAGGTATAGACGGAGCCTTGTTTCCGGCATTTTCATATTATTCTTCAGTTGTATTTAGAGGCTCCGTAGACAGTTGTGGGTCTTGTTTGGTATTGGAAATTAAATTAGAAATATTGGTATTTGGCAAATATGTTTTCCTTCATATCTATAAAAAATTTCACATTTTGGATACTATGGTTGAAATGGCTAATGAAAACAAAATGGAAGTTGTTAATGAAATATTTATAAAGTATGATTAATGGAATCCATCTCCTCTTTATTCATGAACTAGTTTGGGTAGAATGAAATCTAATAGGCTTGCTCAGTCAGGTTTACTCGGTTGAGCGCCGGTCGCCTTCCACGGTTTTTGGGGCGTGACACATATACATGACATCTGTCTACAAGACTCTAAAAGTACATAAACGTCATAAAGGTCGGGACACATACAAATCAATATATGTCCAAAGCATACTGACCAAATAGGCAACTCCAGAGCAAGTGGAGTGCACCAATACCTTCCGCAAAGCTGATAGCCTACTAGGAGGACTATCAACCAGTCAACCGGGACCTGCAGGCATGAAACGCAACATCCCCGGGCAAAAGGGATGCTAGTACGAATAAAGTACCGAGTATGTAAGGCAGAAAAGCATAAATATGAACAATAATGTAAAGAGATGTAGAGAAAGTACAACCTGTAACATCTAGGTGCCTCTGAGGGATACTGACATGAAATGCATGATACATATATATACATAAACTTTTAAAAAGCATACGCCTATGTAGTCATCATCATCATCATCATATCGTAACCGACCTCGAAGAGGACTCGGTAAAAATGTACTCGGCCATCATAAGGCTCGGTAGAATTTTACCCGGCCACGTGAAGCTTGGTAAACTCAACTGATCAATGGTTGCACAATAGGTGTTGTACCCAGTCGACTATAGCGCGGCTCGGTAGAGTAAAATAGATACTATATATAATGTATGCTAGACTCATGGAATAACGTTCTAAACCTTTCGGTGTGACTTAAGGTCGTTGCACCTTTGATCAATATTATGGACATCCATACCCTCAATATGAACCTCAGTAGGATTCAAGGATCATACACACTTGCTTAGAATAACTTTATAAGGAAAGTACAACATGGACAACCTTAGTTGCTAGGAGTAGATCCGTTATGAAATAGCGTATTCATTTCACTTTAGGTCATGCCAAAAGAAAGAAGGAAGTGCCTTAACATACCTTAAACTCGTTGAGTCCTTAATATCTTCCAAGCAACTCTTCAAACAAGTCAACTCAATCTGTCATAGTATAAGGAGATTCAAATCAGTGTTGAGCAAAGGCTAAGTCTGTAACTTAAGTTAGTAGCTCATTTTCGTAAATTCGGGCAGCATCTCCCCTGTAATAAGGGCATCCTCCAATACCATATACCAACAACAACAACAACTAGAGAAATTCATCAACATATAAATATCAATAACAAGACACCATATAACAACCACAAGTCACAACTACATCACGACGAGCGGCAAGCTCCGATTGCAATCTGTATAACCCATATCACCCCTTATAGACTTCTTAAATTAACTTAACAGTATCATTAAAATGATAATGAAGTCATTCATCAAGGATTTCATCCTTATACCATATATTTATAACAAAGGAAACAATCCACAACTCCAACTATCTTCAATTAGTAACTTTATTCACTAGTTCATGTCTACTCCATCCATTTAACCTAATCAACATCAAGATAACCTTAATAACATACAAAACCACAATAAACATACCTCCTATAGTAACTTCAAGTTGAAATCCAAGTTATATTCAGCTTACAACAACCCTCAATGGCAATACAACACCATAGAAGTGACTTAAGCTTATCCAAGTATTATCTTGTAGTTTATCATCCTAACAACTTAATCAACATACAACCAAGATTAAGCACAATTGGTAGGTTGTTATACTCACCTTATTCAGTAGCAAAAACTTGCACTTTCAGTAAAACACAGACCACAACGATCCTCAATGACAACACAATCTCAAAAAGGTGTTGTTCTTCACTAGAACTAAGTTTTGATATTGAAATATGGTGTAATCACTTTGGAATCACTTCAACACCTTGTGGTATCTATTTATAAGGGTTAGGAGAAGTTTGGAAACGAAGTTGAGTTGAAAATGAGTTAAAAATAGGCGTCCAAATCATTTATAAAGTGAAGTAGGTCGACCATCACCTAAGTGGGTCCTATTGGGAGCTGCTTTTACAGTCTCGCAAAAATATGAATATCTCTCTACTATGATATTGTATGGACAAACGGTTTAATTATTTAGACACTAGACTCGTAGATCTTCAATTTGGTAGGTAGATCACCCCATAATTCCAAGTATATTTGGAGAAAAGCTAAGCTATATTTGACCTAATGTTCAGCATATTTATGAATGTAAATTGTGATGACCTTCGCCAACTTTTGTTCCACAACTTGCTTGCCTTCAAAACGTAGCAAATGACTATCATACGACTAAAATAACTCATATAATAACCTTCTTATAATGTTAATAGCCCTAGTCTCACCCCAAAGTACATGTTATAATATTCCAAACTTGTCGACTTTTGACGAAACTTATTTTTTTCAATTGGTTTAGCTTCTAAGTTTTCCAACCCTCTTGGTACTCGTTATTAATGATCTTAAATATTTTTAACCTCCAAGGTAACATGATTAATTTACTTTATTTGCTTTCAAATATAATCTTATTTCTGAGCTTACATCAATTGACTTACGACGTACTCTCACGTACGAAAAACATGGGGTGTAACAGTTAGCTGGCTAGTGGAGTCTGCAGAAGCGGAGCTCGTGGCATAGAAGTGATACCGTAGAAGCGGCTCATGTGTTTGCAAAAGCAAAAATCGTTGGTCATAATGCTATAAGTTCGAGGGTTGGCCATTTTTATCTCACATTAAGCTATGGACATCGGAATAGGCACTTTTTAGAGCAATTTTCATCACAGGGATTGGGTAAGTGTTCTACACTCGGTTTTGATTACATTTTATGAATTTATCTTCATCTTGGCAGTTGGTTGATGAATTTTAAAGAGAAAATAGGGGTTTTTGCCTGAAGTTTCATAATGTGAATTTTCGAGTTTTGAACATCGATTTGGAGTCAGATATGTGTGAAACTAGTATATATGGACTCGTAATTGAATGGGTTGTCGGATTGTGTAAGTTTTGTCATATTCTAAGGGCGGGCCCGAGTGTGACTTTTTGTCGGTTTTGGGTTTTGGTTAAGGATTCGACCTTTATTATTTGGAATTATTTCCTTGGGCTTTATTTGATGTATTTGAGTTGATTTTAGTAGTTTCGAGTCGTTCGGAGGTCGGTACATGTGGGATGACATTCTTGGAGCATCATTTAGCTTGCTCGGTATTGGAATTTGATTGTTCGAGGTAAGTAACACTTCTAAACTTGGTGCTGAGGGTATGAAACCTCGAATTACATGCTATGTGATTGGTGTTGAGGTGACGCACATGCTAGGTGACGGGCGTGTGGGTGTGAACCATGTGAATTGTTACTCCGTTATTTCTTTGATACTATATAGTTACCAGATATTACATATAACCATGAAATTTCTATGTACTTGAGCTATTGAGTTGTGATCCATATTAGAAAACATGTCTTTGCTACATGTTTATCATGTTGGGACCCACTGAGGTCATTTTTGTTGTTGAGTTATCTGTTTTCATTACTTTATATACCCAGTCATGCGCATTCATATGCATTTCATATCTCAGTCTCTGTCACCATTTATTGGCATATCATATCATCATTTTAGGCTAGTTTCATGTTATTGTGAGCCCGAGAGACTGGAGAGATTGATGACTGAGTGAGTCTGAGGGCCTAATTACGAGTGATATTTATGAGATCGGGCTATAAGCCGCAGCAGTTATACTAATTTATGATAGAGCTTGGGCCTCTTTGGAGTCTGCACACACCCCCAGTGAGCGCGGTTGATTATATTGAGAGATGGACCTTTCCTGGACATAGATCTTGTCCGAAGCATTTATATACCTTCCCCACGGGCTGGATTTGGTCCTACTTAGTACTGAGTGACTATGGGTTAGTTGATTTATATATTTTGGGATTGATCTTCCTTGGGCCGGATTGTCCATATTTGGTACTGAGTGATTGAACATGATGAGTGGAAAGTATGTGACAATGAGATTGAGTAGTTTGAGAGTGTGAGTACATGAGTTCATCTCTGAGATACATGGAATTGGCATGCGCACATGACATACATTCATAGGGATGCATTTTTCTCATGTTGTATGGCATCACGTCATTCATGACTTCTCACACATATTGACATATGGGCATAGAGAGGTATTTTACCCTTGCTATCTGGAAATAAAAATGAAACATCCTATTTATTGTGGAATGGATTTTTGGAAAAAAATACAGTTTTCGAACTTACTCAGATTTTTGACGATTTCGGTAAAGGATTTGGGTTTGTCACTGATATACTTGAAAAGCGGAACTATTTCGGGAAACTATGAAAAAGCTGAGCATTTTATCTATGAGTTACTTCTTTTATTACTTGCTTTACGTTGTTATGAGCTGTTGTTGGCTATAGGATGTTGGACATGACCTTTGTTCCTGCTCGTCACTACTTTTAACCTAAGGTTAGGTTTGTTACTTATTGAGTACATGGGGTCAATTTTACTCACACTACACTTCTGCACCTTGCGTGCAGATGTTAGATGTTGATGTTGTTGTGTTCGTCGGGAGCTAGATTTGAAGATGTACCTGCGTTCCAGTTGTAGATGCCTCTTGTTCATGGTAGCCTTATATTCATAAAACTCTGTTTATGTACTTTTTCGAACAAATGATGTATTTACTTCATACCAGCTTTGCAAATTCTATTCTTAAAAGCTCATGATGTACTACTAGTACTTGGAGAATATATAAGATTTAGATAATATCTTCTATTTAATTGTTTTATTAATTTTATTGGAATCACATATTGTTAATTGGCTTACCTAATGGGTTGGGTTAGGTTCCATCACAACTAGTTGGTTTTTGGGTCATGATAGATTGATATTGCAGCTCTAGGTTCATAGGTTCTACAAGTCATGAGAAAGTGTCTAGTAGAGTCTTTCGGATCGGTATGATGACGTCCATACCTATCTTCGAGAGGCTACATGGCATTTAAGATAATTTCCATCTTTCTTTCCTTATCGTGTGATATTGATTCAGCTTGAAGTGTAACTCTTTGAATTTCTTTCCATGTATTTGTATTGGCACATGAGTGCTCGGTATCAGCTGTGCATCGACGGCTTGTGATTTCCATGTACGAGGTGCAAGATGTGATTTTGGCGCGCTGATGATGGGTCTGTCTAGAGGACTTGAGGCTAGGTTTCAACTGTATCTTCAGCATGGAGATTTCAGTTGTATGAGCACGTGCTTTTGGACTTATAAGTCTGCTGGTGCCCTTATTAGTGGAATTTGTGGCTCGATGAGTGGTTGGATTGCTATATGACGAATATGATGTGACTGCAGAAAGTGTCCAAATTGTTCAAAGGTGACGAGAAGTGTTTGCTTGAGATGTAGAAAGGACTTTTGGGTGCCTGATTTTTACCTTGACTTAACATATAGTCTCGAGTTACGAGTGTGTTGAGGGAACTTCAAGTTGTTTAATTATGGAACGAATTAGATTTTCAAGTCTTGTTTATGAGTTCAGACTCAGGAAGATTAAGTGATGCCATAGTAGTTGTGGTTGTGGAATGGTATAGAGAGATGTTAGTTTGAGGCAAAGTAGGTGGGTTATCTCCTGCGGGGTGTCCTGAGGTTGCATGATCCCTATGTTATTTTTGTAGAGAGTTCTCTTTTAACAATGAATTTTATTTGTTGTAATTTGAGTTTGGGCCACTTGTGGAAGTTGGCTTAACTGTCACGAGGATGAATGCGAGATTTGCAAATGATTTGAGGTATTAGATGGTTTGTGTTACATGAGCTTATGACGGATTTAGTTGAATCTCACTGTGGTATTATGGCAGTAATGGGGTATGGTTATTGTAAGTTATCAGATGTTTTATTCCATGGCTTTGAGCCAAGTGGGGGAGTCTTATGTCGATGAGTTGATTGCCCGGTTATGTGTTGTATTGGTTTCGGTTTGAGGTATACTTGTGAATTAGTTATGACTTGTAGAGGTTGAGATCGAGGATGACTCGAGTAGGGGAATTTTTGGATACGGGTTTTATTACACTTTATGGGTATATGGAAATCACGGGATGATTTAAGTTTGTTATTCGTAACGGATGTAGTATGCATTGATATGAATTTGTTTGGTTGCATTAAGGTTGGGTTACTTCCTTGGGTTTTGGTGTGCTAATGGGGAACAGGTCGTTCAGTCCATTTGGTCAGTTTGAGCAGAGTGGAAGGATCTAGAGAATGGTTCTAATGGATGCAAGATTTAAATGTAGCAATTGGGAACTTTTAGGATTTGTATATGGCTAAAAACTGAGATTTTCATTGGAGGGTGTTGAGACTCAATATTTCTATATTATTATAGATTCTACATTTTAGTATCAGGAAGGTGAAGAAAACAACTTTAGATTCGCAGAAGGTTGCTTCAGAGTAAGTGTCTCAGTTGTGGTACTTTTGGGGTGCTTAAGAGGGAATTCAGCGGCTTATGAGCCTTAGGGCAGCATGGTTCTATGCAAGAGTTTTTGGGGTGAGTTTTGGTTAAGGATCGTAGTGTTATAGCAAGGAGAAGTATTAATTTGAAGGCAATTCGGGAGGAACTCAGAGAATTAGGACAGTTTGGTTAGGGGTTGGATCAGTATGCTAATGGATGTGATTGGCTCTTTTGGTTCTTATGATGTGGTGAGTCTCTACAGGTCTTCTGTGGCAATTCTCTTGGGTTGTTGGTGACTTGCATGGCTTAGTTGAGTTAGGAAGATTCAGTTCTGATAACTTGGTTATGTACAAATAGGTTCCAAAGTGTTCTCAATGGTTTCTGCCACGGTTCGAGGTGTATATTTCCTACTGGTGTGTGGAACATGTTACATATTGGGATTTTCTCCTAGATGAGATCAAATGGAAGGTTTCTGACTAATTGAGTATGTAGTTTGCTGTGACTCAGAGTGGATTATAAGATTTTTGTACTTTTCATATGATGGCATGACAGATGTGGCGTGTTATGTGGGTTCGAGATTTGCATGTGCAAGGTCGCGAGTCAGTTTTGAAGGGAAGGTCCCGAATTCTTAGACAACATGGATGATTTCATATGGCTAGATGAATGATATTACTACTTGGTATTGTTTGAGAAGGGTGCATATAGTAAAAGGCACACTGTGTTTTGATTTATGGATACTTCATTGGGATTGCGGCACTCTCCTGGTTGATTGACTGCTAATTTTCAAATATTGCTATATGGCATGGAAGAATTGGAGAAGAATTCCTCGTGGGATGATCGTGTATGAGAGATGCGTTAGACATTCAAGCGGTGGAGCTGGGATCATATATGGTGATTTGTATGTTCTATGGATTTGGAGAACAGGAGTTCTCAGAAGCAGATTATTTCGTAGTTGTGGACTGTGAAAATATGTCCAAAGCTAGTCATAGGGTGGTATGTGTTATGGTTAGGTCATTGTGGACCTTCAGAGGGTTATTTATCTATTTGTTGATGACTAGAGTTGATTTAGGGCCCATTGGTAGGCCCAATTAGGATGTGTATTCTACACTTGGTCGGATTGGTCTGCTCCGAAACTACCATTGTTGAGAAATGTGCCATTCGATTAGAGTTGACTTTATTTGTATATGATGTATTCTATGTGTTACTCTTCCATGCTACGAGAGGTTGTGATCTGTGGATTATATGGACACATGGTGCGGTTCAATTTGGGCTTTATAACGGAATTTGAGCGTGCATGATTGATTGTGCATTGGTTATGTCCTTTCGGGCTTGTGTGGCATTGTGTCATTTGCTTCTCTATGGTTATGGTAATGCACTTTGGGTACTTGATGTCGAATTACGCATGGTTGTTGATTTTAAGCATTAGGGCTCGAGGTATTTCATAAGGATCGGTGTTTTGATAGGTCACGCATTACAGCGGAGTTATGTTGAGTTATGATCCTTTTTGTTAGATTCACGTGTTATGGTTCTACGGTGTGTGATAGATTTTCAGCATTTTGTAGTGGCGGTACTTGTTGAGCTTGTAGGACGATTCTCTCGTTCGAGTCATTTTCCATGTTTGAGTACACTTGAATTGTTGCATGTTGGTGCACGGATTGCACAGTTTGTGGTTTAAGGTTGTATTGGTGTGACCTGTAAGTAGGGAGGCTGTATTTTTTAAGGTGAGGTTGCCAGACCGATAATGGGTGCTATCGAATTTGATTAAGATATACTTAGAAGTATAATGTCGCTGATCGGCTAAGAAATTTTCTATAGTTCTTGTCGAAGGAGAGGGAACCCCGTGACTTGTTGATCTGATGAGTGGTTATGAGTTCTGCGTGTTTCTTTCATCATCGGCAGTGTACGAAGTCTTTAGAATGAGGTTTTGTTTGACATGAGGTTTATTACCGGTATTGGATTATTTGAGCAGCTACTATGATCAAAAATTTTGCTATGCGTATGCGAGTCGTGTGGTATGTCGGGTGATTACATCTTGGGTTATGGTTATAGCTTAAAACAGCTTGCTCAGACTTACATAGTGTGTAGATGTGAAGTTCGGGTCTTGTAGTAAATTTCGGATGTTGGAAATTGGATTCTGTGGTTTACAGATTAAGGTTGAAGTAATGATCTTCAGTTATGTTATGTTATCGGGTGATTACATCTTGGGTTGTGGTTATAGCTTAAAACAGTTTGCTCAGACTTACATAGTGTGTAGATATGAAGTTCGGGTCTTGTAGTAAATTCCGGATGGTAGAAATTGGATTCTGTAGTTTACGGATTAAGGTTGAAGTAATGATATTCAGTTATGTTGTGTTATCGGGTCTATATGGAATAGGGTGATGTGGGATCACCCCCGGATATGTGCATGGTAAGGTTACATAGCGGTTTGGCGGCTTTGGAACAACTTTGGGCATGTTCGACGATGAACATATATTAAAATCCAGGGAATTGACATCCCCCAAACCATTAGACTTCCTAAAAAGAGGAGTCCGGTCGCCATTAAAACTCTTCTCGGAAACCAAGGAAATATTCTACCCAATTCTGATACTGGGTAGGATTCACCAGCCGCTAGACATAGCACATAAGCCAATAGTAGTATGAATGGGACAAGAACTATTCGACCTCTTTATAGAAAGGGCCTTACACACGTGGACACTGGCTGATCCCGCCGACAGGAGCAAAGGAAGATCTCTTTCGCCTACGAGCATTTGTACGAAGAAAGGAGTCTCGTACAAAGGGCTGGAAAGAAGGCTTTACCTTATTTCTGGTGGGTTAGTGCGTATCCATTGGTATTTTCTGTTTCTTCGGATGGTATGATGGGTCAATCATTTGCTTCATTGGTTCCAGCAGTGGCAGCTGCGGAATCTGCTACTGGGTTAGCTATTTTCGTTATTACTTTTCGAGTCTGAGGGACTATTATTGTAGAATAAGTGGGGGAGGATGTAATGATCCGACCGGTCATTTTGACCATTTGCACTTTGCTCGGTATTTTACGGCATGAGTAACTCCGTAGGATGTATTATGACTTGTTTGAATCGTCGGTTTTGGTTTTGGTTTTTAGGTTATTAGGAATTGATTTAAAAGAATGATTCTCAGCTAGAAAGCTTTAAATTGGAAGAGTTGACCAAGTTTGAATTTTTAGTATTTGACCTCGAATTGGAGTTTTGATGGTTCTGTTAGCTCCATTTGGTGATTTTGGACTTAGGAGCGCGTTCAGATTGTTATTTAGAGGTTCGTAGTTGAATTTGGCTTTAAATGGGGAAAGTTGGATTTTTGAAAAGTTGGACCTTGAGTGGACTTTTTGATATCAGATTTGGATTGTGGTTCCGGGAATTAATATAGCTTTGTTATGTCATTTGGTACTTGTGTGAAAAATTTGGATCCATTCCGGGTTGTTTTGCTATGTTTCGGCACGACTTGTGGAAGTTGAAAAGTTCAAAGTTCATTAAGTTCACTTTGAGGTGTGATTCGTCGTTTCGATGTTATTATGCGTGATTTGAGGCCTCGAGTAGGTCCGTATTATGTTATGATACTTGTTGGTATATTTGGACGAGGCCCCGAATGGCTCGGGTGAGTCTCGGACGAGGTTCAGATCATTTTCGTTTTATAGTGCATTGCTGAAGGCTGCGGTTCTGGTGTTTCCTCATCTGTGGAATAATGGACGCAAATGTGAGTCCGTAGATGCACACAGTTTGTAGCAGAAGAGAAGTAAGGCTTGGCTGTAATAGATCGCAGAAGCAGGAATAGGGGCGCATATGCGGCTGCAGAAGCGAAGTTCTTCGGCACAGAAGCGAGAGTTAGCGCAGAAGCGTGTTTGGCTTCACACCTACGGTTGCATAGAAGCGGATGGAGATTTGTAGGTGTGAGGGGTCAGCTGGCTAGTGGAGTCTGCAGAAGCGGAGCTCGTGTCATTGAAGTGGCTCATTTGTCCGCAAAAGCGAAAATCGCTGGACAGAATGCTATAAGTTCTAGGGTTGGCTATTTTTATCACATATTAAGCTATGGACTTCAGAATAGGGCGATTTTGGAGCATTTTTCATCACAAGGATTGGGATATGTGTTCTACACTCGGTGTTGATTACATTTCATGAATCTATCTTCATTTTGGCAATTGGTTGATGAATTTTAAAGAGAAATTAGGGGTTTTCCTCTAAAGTTTCATAATATGAATTTTCGAGTTTCGAACATCGATTTAGAGTTGGATTTGAGTTAAACTAGTATGGTTGGACTCATAATTGAATGGGTTGTCGGATTGTGTATGTTTTGTTGGATTTCGAGGTGCAGGCTCGGGTTTGACTTTTGGCCAGTTTTGGGTTTTGATTAAGGATTCGACCTTTTATCATTTGGAATTTTTTCCTTGGACTTTATATGATGTATTTGAGTTTCGTTTGGCTAGTTTGGAGCCGTTCAGAGGCCGGTACGTGCGGGATGTCATTCTTGAAGCATCGCTTGGCCTGCTCGATGTTGGAATTTGCTTAATTGAGGTAAGTAACACTTCTAAACTTGGTGCTGAGGGTATGAAATCCCAAATTGCGTGCTATGTGATTGATGTTGAGGTGACGCACATGCTAGGTGATGGGCGTACACCGTGTGAATTGTGACTCCATTATTTCTGTAGTATAGTGTAGTTACCTGATCTTACATGTAACCATGAAATTTCTATGTACTTGAGCTATTGAGTTGTGATCCATGTTAGAAAAAATGTCTAGGCTACATGCTTATCATGTTGGGACCCACTGAGGTCATTTGAACTGTTGAGTTATCTGCATTCATTGCTTTATATACTCAGTCATGCGCATTCATATGCATATCATATCTCAGTCTCGGTTACCATTTATTGGCATATCATATCATCATTTTGGGCTAGTTTCATGGCATTGTGAGCCCCGAGAGACTGGAGAGATTGATGACCGAGTGAGGCCGAGGGCCTGATTATGAGTGACATTTATCAGATCGGGTTGCATGCCGCAGCGGTTACACTAATTTATGATAGCGCTTGGGCTAAAGGAGCCCCTTGTGAGTCTTCACACACCCCCAATGAATGTGGGTGAATAAATTGAGGGATGGATCTTTCTTGGACATGGATCTTGTCCAAAGTATTTATATACCTGGGGATGGATCTTCCCCACGGTCTGGATTTGGCCCTACTCAGTACTGATTGACTGTTGGTCGTTGAAGTATATATTCCAAAATGGATCTTCTCTAGGCCGGATTTGCCATATACAGTAGTGAGTGATTGAGCATGATGAGTGGAAAGTGTGAGACAGTGAGATTGAGTACTCCGAGAGTGTGAGTACATGAGTTCATCTCTGAGATACAAGTCATTGATATGCATACATGACATACAGGCATAGGGATACATTTTTCTCATGTTGTACGGTAACACGTCATTCATGACTTATCACACATATTGACATATGGGCGTAGACGGGTATTTTACCCTTGCTATCTGGAAAGAAAAATGAAACATCTTATTTATTGTGGAATGGATTTTTGGCAAACTTACTCATATTTTCGACGATTTCGGTAAGGGATTTTTGGCAAACTTACTCATAAATGAAACTATTTTTTGGGAAACTATGAAAAAGCTGAGCATTTTATCTCTGAGTTGCTTCTTTTATTACTTGCTTTACGTTGCTATGAACTGTTGTTGGCTATTGGACGTTGGACCTAAGCTTTGCTCCAACTCGTCATTACTTTCAATCTAAGGTTAGGTTTGTTACTTATTGAGTACATGAGGTCAGTTGTACTCATACTACACTTCTGCACCTTGCGTGCAGATGTTGGATGTTGATGTTTCTGTGTTCGACAGGAGCTAGATTTGAAGATGTACCTGCATCCGGTTGTAGCTGCCTCTAGTTCATCGTAGCCTTAGATTCATAAAACTTTATTTATGTACATTTTGAACAGATGATGTTATTACTTCATACCACCTTTGTAAATTCTATTCTTACTACCAGTCCTTGGGGAATGTATTTGTACTACCAGTCCTTGGGAAATGTATAAGATTCAGATATTCTCTTCTATTTAATTGTTTTATTAATTTTATTGGAAATGAATATTGTTAATTGGCTTACCTAGAAGATTGGGTTAGGTGCTATCACGACTAGTTGGATTTTGGGTCGTGACATTTATAAACGTAACCACTAAGCTCTATGTTTAGTGGTTTTTGATTAAAAAATAATACAAAACCAATTGAAATGCTGGAATAATCATTAAATGATACTTAATACTAATATGATTAAATAAGAAAATGTGTATTAAAATTTTAGGGAGAGAGAAGAGTGTAAAATGGAGGAGTATATCGAGAAAGCTGGGAAAGAAGAGACATGTTTGAGTTCCGCAAAGACAAATTCAAGCAGATGAAAGAAAAGTTCTATGAGAAAAGCTGACTGCCTTCCACATTTTAGTAGAGCTACAGCTACCGCTGTGTGAAACCCAAAGCCACAAAATTCCGAAGAAACGCCTTGGTCGGCAAGAAAGATGACCGGAAGTTCCTCAAGCTGTCCCTTATTAATAGTATGAGTATATTTTCATATATATATATATATTATAAGGGGCCATTTGAGGAGCTACCAGTCGTCCTCCTTGCTGACCAAAGGACTTCTTGGGAATTCTGTGGCTTTGGGCTTCACACAACGGCAACTGTAGCTCTGCTAAAATGTGGTAGGCAACCAGCTTTTCTCATAATATTTTTTTTTCATCTGCTTGATTTTATTTACGAAACTTAAACGGGTGTCTTCTTTCCCAGCTTTCTCAACGTACTCCTCCATTTTCCACTCTTCTTTCTCCAAGCTCTGTTTATGTGAGCTGCCTCCATAGTTATTAGGTGAGCTTTGTTTTTCCTATTTTTCCAGCTTCTCTGCACATCCTCTATGTTTGTTTTCTTAATTATTATTCTCCGGAACCGTTGCTGTCACGCCCCAAAAATTTCACCTTTAGGATCGTTATGGCACCTAGTACTTAAGACTACGTAAGCCTATCACATAGCAAGATCAACAGAACCAAACACCAACTTAAATAATAATAATAAAAACTGAAAAATGCTTTAACATAACCTAAGGAAAAAATACAAAAGTCACAAAAATTCCAAAACCGGTACTACTAAGTCATAAGCTCTACAAGAAATGCATAATGTGTCTCAATATATAGAACTGTTTGGAATATAGTAAACAGTAATATGAAAATAGTAGAAGGTGACTTCGAGGTTTGCAAACAAGACAACATGTATACCTTGAAGTCTCCTCAGGAACTCGAAATCAGTCCATTAATGTCCGGCACGCTCAGAGGTACATATATCTACACAAAAATATGCAGAAACGTAGTATAAGTACACCATAGTGGTACCCAGTAAGTATCAAAACTACTCTTGATGAAATAGTGACGAGGTTATAGTCCCGACACTCACTAGATATTAAAGTTGTGCAGAATATCAATATAAAACTAACAACATGAAGCAAATCAATAAATGAAAACGGAGAGAGATATGTGACAACACAACAAACTAACCTAAACACAGTTCAAAATGCAAGTGGCTCAATTACCTAGAGGTACCTAGTGACAAATTAACCAATACAAAACTTACAACAAGAATCACCTAGAGGTACCACACCCAATAATCTCAAATCACATATCACAAGTCACCATTATGCCACCGCGTGAGCTTTACATTTTTAACATATTTGTCCCGAAATAGCTTCACGCGCATAAGCCCCCTTATCTCGCCATGTGTGCTTCACAATGAAGTTTTTTCCCTTATTAGCAACACGCTCATAAATGCTCTTATCTCGCCGTACGCGCATCAATGTACATATCGCCCTTATTCCACCGCATGCGCATCTCATCACAACACAATAATAACAATCACCCCCACCTCATGTATGCATATGCCACAACATCACCACAATAACAATACCAATGACACAACAAGATATAGCCTATGGCTCACCCACGATGTGTACCATAATCATTGCAATAATATAAGAGTGCAAGTAGTGAACAACAAAATAACAGCATGTTTCATATAACAAACAACTTCAAATCAAGGTATATTAATAGCCTAAGGTCCAATCCGGTCATAACCAACACATACACATGTGTACACACTCGTCACCTTATGTGCACATCGTTCGACATAGCACAAATATTCCAAATTAGACCAATCCGAAGGGGTTTCTCACACAAAGTTAGGCAAGATATTTATCTCAATCAAGCTAAATCAATCCTCTAATAAGCCTTTTCCACGTGAATCAACTTCCTAGCGGCTCGAATCTAGCCAAAATAACTTAATATCATAAATAAAAGTCATAGGAAACGATTCTGAATAATAAAGTTACAATTTTTAACTAAAATCAAAATGTCAACCTCAGGACCGCACCCCGGGACCAGACAAAACTCACACATTCCGAATGTTCATTCTGATATGAGTCAATATCATCCAATTCCGATCTCAAATCGGCCTTCAAATCATCAATTTATGTTATAGAAAAGTTTTTACTAAAATCACAATTTCTTCAATTAGATTCATCAATCAAACACTAAAATCGAGGTTGGAATCATGAAATATAAATAAATCTGAATTAAAAATACCTATCCCAATCTAATTCATGAAAATTTCTTCCAAAATTGGCCAAATTCGAGTTCTCTTACCCAAAATGTGATAAATGAAATTAAATCCCCTATTCAAGATATTTCTGCCCAATGTTTTCACATCTGCAATCACTTAGTCGATTTGCCGGAGCTGTATTAATGATAAAAATGCGGCATCTTTGCATTCACTTACCCAGATAACCAATTGCATATGTGGTCCAACATAACCATCACACCTGCGTGACCGCTCATGTGGATCCTTCATCGTAGAAGCACATTTGCTTCTGCAAAAAATCCTCTGCATATGCGGCCCTAACTCTACCAGCCCAAACCTCGCATCTAGCCCCCCTAGGTTGTATCTGCGGCTTCGCATCTGCAACAAAGTTTTGCAGATGCAAAAACACCAATCCCAGCAAACATCAACAATGCAACAAAGTCTCGAAATGGTCCGAACTCAATCTGAAACACACGCGGAGCCCCCGGGACCCCGTCTAATCATACAAATCAATCTCAAAATATAACACGAACCTACTCGAGGCCTTAAATCACACCAAGTAATACCAAAACTACGAATCACACCTTAATTCTAGCTTACCGAACTAATGAACTTCCAACTTCAAAAACTTATGCCAAACCACAAATCAAATCAGAATGACCTCAAATTTTGCATGCATGTGCCAAATGACACAACAGACCTATACCAACTTTCGATACCATAATCTGAACCCGATATCAATAAAATCAACCCTTGGTCAAACCTATCAACCTTCCAAACCTTCAATTTCTAACTTTCACCAATTCAAGCTAAAACAACCTAGGAGCCTCCAAAACCAAATTCGGACATATGCCTAAGTCCAAAATCACTATACGATGATTTTTGAATCATCAAAATATCATTCCGGAGTCGTCTATACAAAAGTCAAACTCTGATCAACTGTTACAATTCAAGCCTCCAACCAAGGGACTAAGTGTCCCAAATCAATCCAAAACTCTCTAGAAACCAAACCAACCGACCCTGCAAGTCACGTAACCACAATCACATATATTTAAAGCATCATATACGAAATTCGGGGCTAAAACACTCAAAAAATTGGCCAGATCATTTCAACCGCTGGATGGAAATTATTTAAATAAGATAAAGTAGTTGGCCCGTCAGTTTCAATTTTGGTTCTCAAGGTGCAGGTTCGAACGACTATGAATGGTGTTTGAGAATATGATTTACATTTATGTGATTATCTTTCTAAATTTACTGATGGTTCCATTTATTTGTAAAACTGTCAAGGAGAGGAACGTGAGCTCTCATGTTTAACTAGGATAGTGTAAAGAGAAGGCAATAAGGTATTTGATGATTTGTCTGAATGAATTTATTCCATTGTATGGTTGTTTCTATACTGTGATTTTTAATCTATATGGTTGAAAGCTACTTATTTACACTGCCTAAGGAATAATAGCAGAGCTTGAGTATAAAATAAAATCATTTGTTATGAAATATATCTGTATACGGTCAAAATCGGGCTTGCCTAATTTTGTATGACTAACTGAGGTTGGGACAAAAGATCAAGGCCCGTCCCGAGTTATATCGGAGCATGGTATGGAGACGGATTGAAAAGCTCGTGGATCAATGTCCGATGAAGATCGATTTCGACCGTGACTAAGACCAAAGTAAGAAATAGATCGAACAATATCGAAGAAGGCTTGCTACGTCGAATAACAGAAAGCCGAGATATTTGTGATTAGGCGAGGATCGTGGCGGAAATCTCGGTATATATCGAGTTAGGATCGGATATTTATCCTATCATGAGATTTACTTCTCTAATTAGAATTATACCATAAATAGGATTCCTCTACTATATAAAGAGGGTTCTAATTATTTTGTAATCATCTTACATTCATGCATATAAAAGCAATATATCACACTTTTATCTTTTGCAAGTTCTATTGTTCAGTTCATACTCTCAATAGTTTGTTCAGTTAGTTCGAGCGCAATTAGCTCAAGGGCTATAATTGTTCATCACACAGGTTTGCTTTGTTTTATTGTCAATTCTTAGCATTAATTCTTATATTTATTAGTATGTGCCAAGTGAAATCACATATCCTTAAACCACTTATAAGTTTAATTTTTATCCGATTTTAAGGGTAAACAGTTTGGCACCCACCGTAGGGCAGTGATTGCCTGGTATAATTTTCGTAACACACATTATTTTATGCTTGTTCTTTGAAGTCTCTTTGATTTCAGGATCAACATGTCAAACTCCCAAGTAGCACACACACACACAGACAACGGCCTTGGTCTTCATGGTGGGAACGAAAACATAGCCACCCTAGGAAATGGAGTACCTCCAATTAACCCCGATGGAGCTCCGACCGTGGATCCAATTGACATCAGCTCTTATATTGCCATTAATGGGAATTTGGGCGTCGACCCTGAGAATAGCATCCGCAAAGATGCTCGAACAATCGATCAAAATGCACAGAGCGGTGAAGAAGGTGGAATTAGCCTTCGAATGATATTCGAGATGTTGCAGACTCATCAAGCTGTAATAGCACAACTCCAAAATAAGAATTGTGCACCAAGCATGATCGAGCTTGAGCCATCACAAGAAGTTGTTCAAAGAGCCGAATCGGTGCCAAATAGATCGAATGAAGGAGAATCGGAGATTAATCCTGCTATCGTAAAAATGTTCGAGGAACTAACGAAGCAAATCGAGACAGGGGAAAAGAAGATCGGGGAAATGATAAGAAGGTGGAAACTTATAACTCTAGGGTTGACCAGATCCCGGGGCACCACCAGTATTGAGAGGACTTGATTCCAAAAAGTTTGTCCAAAAACTTCTTCCCCCCGAGTGCGTCTCCGAAGCCAATCCCAAAGAAATTTTGTATGCCCGAGATTCCGAAGCATAACGGGATGACAGATCCAAATAAACATCTCACCTCATATACGAGTGCCATTAAGGGAAATGACTTGGAAGATAACGAAATTGAATCCGTGTTGCTGAAGAAATTCAAAGAAACTCTATCAAAGGGTGCTATAATATGGTACCATAATTTACCACCTAATTTGTTACGCCCCGCAATATTATGTCAATATTACGTCCCGCGGTATTATATTAAAACAATGGTATGCGCTGTAGTAATATGTTACGATAGTGTTACCATCTACAGTAATATATTATGATTGATGTTACGTCCTGCGGTATTAAGTTACGACAATGTTGTACCCGACAGTATTACATTACGGTGATATTACGCTTTGCAATAATAAGTTACGACGATGTTGCACCCTGCAGTATTTTACGTTGAATTTATCGTAAGGTAATTGACATCAGTCCAAGGAAAAGATTATTTGGGAATTATAAGGATTATGCTATTTCATAAGTGATTAGTAAATTCATGAAGGATAAAGGAGTACATGGATTAAAGAAAATGAGTTTTGTTGAAAGCGGTCAATTTGTAATAAAATACGGGTCGAGCGATAATACCCGATAATTATGAACTAGTACCATGCAAGGTACCATATGACCATGGTAGTATAATATATAAAGTACATATGAGGTATTTTCAAAAATAATAAATAGAATTTTAAGTAATTTGTGGTAAGTTTTAAATTATACGGGTAATTGATTAATTACCGGGTAACAGAACATTACCCGATTAACTAATAAGTGGATAAAAAAGTAATAACTAACCCCCACGCAATAGCAAAAGGTGACTCTTGGTCACTTTTTCCAAATGGCCACCTATGAATATAGAACAATCATGACTCAAGCGTAAAGTCTTAAATAAGACTTGAATCTTAACCATTATCCAGGAACGTTTGATATCATTTCTTAGTTAAAAGGGTCTAAAACATCAATTTGCTTATGGTTTGAAACCAAAACATAGGAATAGAATCTATTTCAATGTCGTCCAAATATTCAAACCTAACACCAATTTCGTTCCTCAAGATTCAAAAACGCAGAAGCTTCAATCCAATTTTTGGGTTCTAAATTCAATCCACGACGGTTTCCAACGGGATAATTATATGAAGTTGTTCCTACTCCAGGTATGTTAAGATCCTCCCTTCTTTCTTTTAACATGGTCCAAATTATACTGAAGAAACGAGCAAATACACAGTTTTTTATAAGTTACTCTATTCATAGAAATAGTAGGGGTGTCTATATTCTTGATTCCCCATGAAAATTATTATTATCTTCTGTTCATGGGTCTCAGAATAATACGCAGTTGGAAAGGTTTATCCGGAAGGAATATCGAGATTATTATGTATTTTTCATGCATTTCACTCATTTATACATGTGCATTGACCCATGACCAGATGGCCTTATATACGGGTATATATGTATATGGGATATGGGAAAAGGTTATGGCGTTATATACGCACCACCACTTGATCAGCTGGTATATGATGATGATGTTTCCCACAGTGGCTGAAATATGATTCAAACGGTGTTATATATGCGTATATATGTAAATATGATTCAAACGGCATTATATACGCGTATATATGTATGTATGTATGTATGTATATGTATATGGGATATGCAAAAGGTTATGGTGTTATATATACACCACCACCTGATCAGCTGATATACGATGATGATTTTGCCCACAGTGGCCGATATGATATGATGGGATGCCTTGAGAGGTTGTTGATGTTATGAAACATGTACCTATGCACGACATGACATTCATATGCATATGCATAATGTTAAAAGTAATTTATGATTTACAAAGTTATTCAGACTTACAGGTTGAGTCATGTACTCTATCTGTCTTCCATGTCTCTTATGTATTTATTTATATGCCTTACATAATCGGTACATTATTCGTACTGACATCCCTTTGCCTAGGGACGCTGCATTTTATGCCCGCAGGTCCCTATAGACAGGTCGAGAGCCCTCCAAGTAGGCTATCAACTCAGTGGAAGATGTTGGTGCGCTCCATTTGCTTCGGAGTTGCTCGTTTGGTTAGTATGAATTAGACGTGTATTGTTTGGTAAGGCGGGACTCTGTCCCGACCTTTATGACATTTATGTACTCTTAGAGGCTTGTAGACATATGTCGTGTACGTGAAAGATTGTACGGCCTTGTTGGCCTATGTTTTGAGTTTATAAATGATTATGTTGGCCTATTAGGCCCGTATGTCATGTGTATATAATGATGTAATAAGAAAGATATGTTACGTTGGTACTCAGTTGAGTAAGTTACCGGGTGCTCGTCGCGGCCCATCGGTTTGGGTCGTGACATAATTCTATTGATTCATTTGCTATGCTTGCAGATTCATTTGTGAAGGCACATACTAGAGCTATTTAGGTTGCAACTAGAAAGTCGAACCTATTCAAAGTAAGGCAAAAGAATAACAAGATGCTTAGGGAATTCGTATCTCAATTTCAAATGGAACAGATGGATTTCCACCATTCACTGACGATTGGGTTGTTCAAGCTTTCACTCAAGGTCTCAACGAACGGAGTTCCATAGCTTCGCAACAATTAAAGCAGGATTTGATCGAATATCCAGCAAATATTTGGTCTGATGTGCATAATCAATATCAATCAAAGATTAGGGTCATAGACGATCAACTAGGAGCTCCAATTGGTTTTATTTATCCCAATATGCCCGTGGACAGAGTTGAAAGGTATGTCGATCAGGAACCACGATCGAATAGAGACCTATATCAGCCATACAGGAGAGACCGGAGAAATAACGGGTCTGGACACAACCCCGTTCGGGAGGATAGAAGGAATGATCGGGGACAAAGCTCTCAAGGGTTCATGATCAAGAGTGGTTTCGATAGGGTTGTCGGGTCCAAAGAAGCACCTCGACTGTCAGAATATAACTTCAGCGTAGATGCTTTTGCCATAGTATCAGCCATTGGGCATATCAAAGATACCAGGTGGCCTCGGCCTCTGCAGATCGATCTAACCCAGAGAAACCCAAACCAAATATGAGAATATCATGGAACCCATGGCCATAAAACAGAAGATTGCAGACAACTAAGGGAGGAAGTAGCCTGGTTGTTCAACGAGGGGCACATTCGAGAAATCTTAAGTGATCGGGCCAAAATCCACTTCAAAAATAGAGATTCGAATAGACAGAACAAGAAAGAAGAGCCACAGCATATGATTCACCTGATCGATGGAGGGGTCGATATTCCTCAAGAACCGGTATTCAAAAACACCAAGGTGACAATCACAAGAGAAAAATGGACTTGGGACTACTTACTGGAAGAGACCTTGTCTTTCAATGATGAGGATGCAGAAGGGATCAAACAACCTCAAAGCGACGCACTGGTAATATCTATCCTTGTGAATAAAATTCTAGTTAAAAGTGTGTTGATTGATCCAGGTAGCTCGGCCAACATTATTCGATCAAAGGTCGTAGAGCAACTCGGCCTACAAGATCAAATTATGCCCACAGCTCGAGTGCTTAACGGCTTCAACATGGAAACTAAACCACCAAAGGAGGAATTATCTTGCCAGTAAATGAGGCTAGAACCATACAAGAGATGCAGTTCCATGTAATCGAGGGTGACATGAGGTACAACACCCTGCTCGGGAGGCCTTGGATCCGTAACACGAGGGCAGCACCCTCAACCCTTCACCAAGTTCTAAAGTTTCCGACATCTGAGGGAATCAAAATAGTATATGGAGAGCATCCCGCCGCCAGGGAGATATTCGCAATCAATGAAGTGATGTCGGTGTCAACAGTTTCGTCAGTAAAGGGATCGCATTCAAAAGGAAAGCAGAAAGTCAAATAGCAACCACAGTCGTCAGCCTCGGCCTGATCGGAGGAGCAGGAAACTTTCGAGGATGATGATTATATGATACCTCGAACCTTTATAATCCCTGATGATTCTAACGCAACAAAGTCGACGGTCGAAGAGCTGGAACAAATCATACTACCATGCCCCAACTTCGAGGAGCACGACCGGCAGTCAACCGAGTGGATCCGGTCAAGCAAGCTTGTTAGACATTTTCTACCCGACTCACTTATGATCAAGAGAGGGCATATTTTCATTAATTAAAAAATAGGAAGATCATAGATACATTACTAAATCAATTCATTAGTTACATCATTGTTAAGTTTCAAAATACACACATCCTTGTTATTGAGTGGAACAAGAGTCTAAAATATAACATAATCCTTTGGCCTTCTAACACCCATATACAATTTACATAGTGTCTACGGAGCCTCTAAAGATATAAAAGAGTATTAAGAAAGTGGCGGCGACAAGGCCCCGGCTATACCTCAAAATGTGACAACACTATTGACAAGAGATACAATACATGACCTCGAGATGAAGTGGGGCTCACCGAGTCTGCTGGGAAGAGGATGCACCACTAACTACGATCAACACTGTCTACTATGGAACCACCTATATCCATTTAAAGATGCAGCGCCCCCGGCAAAAGGGACGTTAGTACTGTCGAATAGTACTAGTATGTAAAGCTAAAACACCATATCAACAGAATGAACAATAATACAAGGGGGAAACAGTCATAAGTTCAATAAGAGCTTAAAATAATACTAAAACATCAAGTAAGGATCACATAAGTTCTCGAGCCAATTTCCATCTTATTAGGTTGGGGAATCTTTAGTGCCAATATGCCACAATCTGCAATACCACCATGTTACGGAGTCTGATCTTAACCCGATCGGCTAGGTCATCTCATTAGAGACATCAACCATATCCACAATTTCAATTATCATTTCCAGCACAGTTACCACTATGTGTATGACATGGCATCCGATCACGGCCCGATCGGCTAGGCCATCTCACCCGAGACATCATCCTTTCAATCAGTCATCTCACTTCATGTTTCTTTCCCATCTTTTCAATACATTGGCACGAGTGTCCTCATTTATAAAGTCATTCATGGAACTTGGCCGAATTTCATAATTCCAGTTTCCCTTTTTTACATTCAACATTATTATCATCAACAACACTAAGGCCTATCATTTAAGACATTAGTACACATATAAGCAATTTGGGAATCTTAAGCACATAGAGGTTTTTCATACACTTTGGCATAAAGCTTTAAGGCATTTGGATGACACATTGAACATATTTCTTAAAACACAAACATATTCGAAATAACAAACTCTATAATGATCAATGGGGGGACTTACACCAATTACGTGAACACCGTTGGATTCCATTCTAAGAAGAAAGGTTTTAGCCATACATACCTCAATTGAGCTCCCCTACACTCTAAAATGTTCCGAAAATCTTAGCAACACCAATCTATTTTAGAAATATATCAAATTGAACTAAAATTATGGAAATGATCATGGTTCTAGCTCGTTTGAGCATTTTATCAACCAGCAAGTGTGCATTAAGGTTTGAAGGCCCCTTTAAGAAATACTTCACCATCCCACACCCCATACATTACTATATTTAGCTCACAACCTCCCCACATACTTTAAGAATACATGCATGCAAGATATCCACCCCCCTAACCACCCAATAATTGTCTTTCTTATTATATCCTTTTTACTAAATTTTCAAAATTAAAAGATAGGGTATAGATTCTTACCTTCAATATGAGGACATTCTTGATAATCTTCAAGGATTGAGCAAGAATTGTTGGATATTAGTGTGAAGGTTATTCTCTCTATCTAAGAACCCTCTCCCTCACTCTAGAAATATCAGGAATAAGCTCAAAATGGTCTATGGTGTGTGTTTTAACGGAATAGGGTCGGGTTTAAAAATTAGAAAATAGGATCCCCGACACATGCGACCACATAATGCTTCTGCGGTTCACAAAGTGGGCTGCATAATCGGCCCTTTGGAGCTGACATTTTCTACTTTAGTCTGCGACCAGTCTGTGGTCCGCAGACCTGTTGTGCGGTCGCATAATACGTCGCAGAACTACCATCTAAAAAATCTCAAGGTTGGATATCCGATCGAAGTGCTACCCACGAAATGGTTCTGCAGTTGCATATTGGGCCGCAAAATTACATCAAAAAATGGCCAAAAAGAATGCCTCACTCTACGACCATTCTGCGGCCCGCAGAGTGATTAGGAAGCCTCATAATGAGCCGCAAAAATGCACACTACTGCTTTAGTGTACTATTCAACCCATAAGCCTATCTCGGCACTATGAAGTTCTGGGTTTTTAGGTAAAATTTTACGGGGCCTTACACATACTGTTCAAGCATCTGCCCGATCGAAAGGTATCCTTGGACACGCGGATAACTCCCGAGCTCAGAAAAACACTTATTCAATTCCTTTTAGATAACATAGATTGTTTTACTTGGTCCCATCTCGATACGACGGGGATCCCACCAAAGATCACTACCCATCGATTAAACTTGGACCCAAAGTTCCGTGCAGTAAAGCAAAAGAGAAGGTACCAGCTTGAGGTTAAGCATGCATTCATCAAGGACGAGGTAACCAAACTTCTCAAAGTAGGATATATTCGGGTAGTAAAATACCCTGAATGGTTAGCAAACGTAGTGGTAGTCCCTAAGAAGGGAAATAAACTTAGAATGTGCATAGTCTATAAGGACTTGAACAAGGCCTGCCCTAAGGATTCTTTTCCTTTGTCGAACATCGATCGTATGATTGATGACACTGTCGGCCACGAGATTCTTAGTTTTCTCGATGCCTACTCCGGGTATAATCAAATACAGATGAACCTAGAGGATCAAGAAAAGACTTCGTTTATCACTAAATACGGCACCTATTGTTATAACATAATGACGTTCAGACTAAAAAATTCTAGTGCAACTTATCAACGACTAGTAAATCAAATGTTCGAAGAACAAATAGGGAAATCTATGGAAGTTTATATTGATGACATGCTAGTTAAGTCCCTACTAGCAAAGGACCATCTGATTCATTTTTAGGAGACTTTTGATATACTAAGGAGGTACAACATGAAACCCAACCCGAAAAAGTGTGCATTCAGGGTCGGCTCGGGCAAGTTTCTCGGCTTCATGGTGTCCAATTGGGGGATCGAGATCAACCCCAATAAAATCAAAGATATTGAGAATATCAAAGTTGTGGATAATGTGAAAGTCTTGCAAAGGCTGACCGGGCGCATAGCCGCCCTAGGGCGATTTATCTCGATGTCCTCAAATAGAAGTCACCGGTTCTTCTCAGTGCTTAAGAATAAGAGCAACCTTGCATGGACCCCAGAATTCCAACAAGCTTTAGAAGAACTAAAATGATACTTGTCAAGTCCTCCACTACTTCACACCCCCAAAAGCAGACGAGCAACTCTACTTATACTTGGCGGTCTCGAAAATAGAGGTAAGTGGGGTCCTACTTCGAGAAGAGCAAGGTACGCAATTCCCTGTTTACTATGTTAGTCGAATCTTAGGTGAGATAGAGAACCAATACCCACACTTAGAGAAATTAGCGCTTGATTTAATAAGCACCTCTAGGAAATTAAAACCATATTTCCAATGTCACCCAATATGTGTTGTAACTACCTATCCCCTTCGTAATATTTTGCATAAACCTGAACTTTCGGGGCGATTGGCCAAATGGTCCGTGGAACTCAGCAGGTATGATATTCAGTATCAACCCCGAACAACTATCAAGTCCCAAATCTTGGCGGACTTTCTGGCTAACTTTACGCCAGCCCTAGTACTTGAGGTCGAAAAGGAACTATTATTAAAATCAGATACATCATTAGGGGTGTGGACCCTCTTTACGGATGGTGCTTCTAACATGAAAGGGTCCGGGCTGGGCATCATTTTGAAGCCACCCACGGGTAACATAATTAGATATTCTATCAAAACTTCGAAGTTAACTAACAATGAGGCAAGTATGAAGACATGATTACAGGTGTCGAGCTGGCTAAAAGTTTGGGAGCAGAGGTCATCGAGGCCAAATGTGATTCCCTACATGTGGTAAACCAAGTCAACAGAACTTTTGAAGTCCGAGAAGATCGAATGCAAAGATACTTGGAAAAGATATAGGTAGTTTTACATCAATTTAAAGAATGGACCTTACAACACATACCTCGGGAACAGAACAGCAAGGTTGATGCCCTTGCAAACTTGGGGTCATTGGTCGAGGATGACAAACTTAACTCGGGGACTATCGTACAACTCTCGAGATCATTAATCGAAGAAGGACATGCTGAAATAAACTCTACTAGTTTGACCGGGGATTGGAGGAACAAGTACATTGAATACCTAAAGAACGAGAAACTCCCGATAGATCCGAAGGAGTTGAGGACTCTACACACCAAGGCAGCACGGTTCACTTTGGCTGGGGATGGAATGTTATTCAAGAGGATATTCGATGGTCCATTGGCGATATGTTTGGGACCAGGAGACACCGACTACATCCTACAAGAAATTCACGAAGGCATTTGTGGGAACCACTCTGGTGGCGAATCACTGGTTTACAAAGTCATCAGAGCAAGGTACTATTGGGCTAATATGGAAAAGGATATAAAAGAGTTAGTTCGAAAGTGCGATAAATGTCAAAGGTATGCACCGATTATTCACCAGCCTGGGGAGCATATCTATTCGGTATTATCCCCATGGTCATTCATGAAATGGGTAATGGACATTTAGGAGCACATTATATGCCGATTCGGGATGCCTGCGCCCTCTACCATCAGCCCCAGACAAAAATCAGTTTATTTTATTTATGACTGATTATTTTTTTAAGTTGGTTGAAGCATAGGCTTTCAAGAAAATAAGAGAAAAAGAAGTCATAGACTTCATTTGGGACCACATTATATGCTGATTTGGGATGCCTTTCGAGGTCGTGTGTGACAACAGAAAGAAATTCATCGGCAACAAAGTGACTAAATTTCTCAATGATCACAAGATTAAAATGATTCTATCAACGCCATACCATCCTAGCAGGAATGGACAAGTCGGATCAACCAACAAAACCATCATTCAAAATCTTAAGAAAAGATTGACCGACACTAAGGGAAAATGGAGAGAGATATTGCCTGAGGTTCTTTGGGCGTACCGCACGATGTCGAAATCCAGTACAGGGGCAACACTGTTCTCTTTGGTCTATGGTGCCGAAACTCTTATCCTAGTCGAAGTCAAGGAAACTAGCCTCAGGTTTTGATATGCGACAGAAGAATCAAATAACGAGGCTATGAACACGAGCCTAAAATTTTTGGATGAAAGATGCGAGGCCGCGCTCATTCGACTAGCCGCACAAAAACATTGGATCAAAAGGTACTATAACTGAAGAATCAATCTTCCTTGGTACTACGAAAAGCCACCCTCAACACTCGAAACCCGAATGAAGGAAAACTGGGACCAAATTGGGAGGGACCATATCAGGTCCTCAATATTATTGGAAAGGGATCCTACAATCTCGACATGATGAACGGAGAGCAATTACCAAACGATTGGAACATATCACTCATAAACCGATACTATTGCTAAGGTACGACCTTCTCCATTTTCATTTATATTTTAAACTAACCAATTGCAGGTGTTCGATCATAAACGACGATGGATCCTTCAGCACGAAGTCTTTAGGTCTGAAAGCACGCGTTGCACTCTTTTTCCCTTAGACCAATTTTGTCCCAATTAGATTTTCCGGCGAGGTTTTTAACAAGGTAACCATTGATCGTGCTAACTTAGAATAATTCAACAGTATCCGAGGCTTCTTTACAATCAACCTCAAATACTGGGGGCATTACACTCGAATGTCAACTTTGTTGCAAGAAAATTACTCCGTAACAACGGGGTCTTGATCGGTAAATTTTGTAATGGCCAAATGGTCGAATGAACCGTGCCCGTATAGGTTACTCGAGCCCTAACATCAAACAGGTACGCATATATAATCATCTATTGAAAGAAGTATTTTTCCTTATCGATATCTCATGCCTTAGAAAACTTTTCTACTTTACAATTTCGTACTCGATCTATTGTGTAAATAGGATTAAGGGCCGATCATAATAGAATTTCGAACAATTTACCCCACGCTCAGGGACTGTCGTCCAAAAAAACAAACAAGATCGAATTATTAAAACTTGGAGATCATAAGACCTTAAAAGGCGACCCTTAATTTTTAAAGGTCACGGCCACCCCACTCGGGGACTGACACTTTGGGAAAGCTCTAAGTGAAATGGGAAAATAAGCCCAAAGGACAAGTCCCAAATAAAAAGGCTATGGCCGAATTAACACGGTTCGGATACATCCGAATTCCGTAATAAAATATGCCTTTTAATATTCTTGTAAACCGGATAAAAGGCTACCCTCAGCAAAATGACAAAGGGCTTCGATAAGATCAAGCCTCGAATACCCGAATGAATGCAAAATTGTTCGAACTTTCGAACAATTCCTTATTTCGTGCTAAGGCATAAAAATATTTGTATAATTAACAATGAACTTTTTAAGCCGAAAAGGGGAAAACCCAATCATTTTACCAAGGCCACATCGGCCTAATACGAAAGCCTAAGGGCCATCTTTCAATTTGAGATTGAGGGATCTTCCTCACTCAATCAAAACCTAAGGTTTACCCTATTTCGATTCGAGCAAGCACTCACTCGACACTAGTTTGGTTTAGGTCCAAATTACTTGAACCTCGAACCTATGAATAATAATTTCATAGAACATAAATAAAGCACAAATTTCATAATGCAGAAGTGATGAAATTTCACAAGAAAGATCTTTATATATGTCAAAGTTATTTACAAGGGCAATAGGGCCCGATCGGAATTCTATGCAAAAAATCCAAAAAAAGATCCTAAGTACTTGATCTTCTCAAGGAGCAACATCTTCACCCTCGGGGTCTTCTCCGCTCTCAGATCCACTCATGCTCCCAGAATCATCATCATCAAAAGAGATCAATGCTTTGGCTTTAGCTTCAAGATCTTTTGCATCTTTGATCTCGGCAGCGAGATCGAAGCCACAAGCGTGGATCTCCTCGAGAGTATCCCTTAGAGACTGGCACATGGCAAGCTCGGTAACCCAATATGCTCGAGTATGAGCAGTATTAGAAACTTCCTTTGCTCGAGCTTGAGTGGCTTCAGCGTTAGATCGGTAGACGGCCATGATTGCCTCAGCATCGGCATTAGCTGTCTCAACCTTAGATTCCGTGACCAACCGAGCATGGAGCTCCTAAATTTTCTTAGCTTGTTCCATGTTCTTTTCTTTCATGTCTTGGAGTTGTCTTTTAGCCGAGGATAACTGATACGCTCAAATTACACTTTAATTAAGTAGTGTAAGGCAGTCGGTGTCACATATAATAACCCAACAAGGTTGGAGTCGAATCCCACAGGGAATATGGTGTGAAAAGCTTACTTTAGTAGTGTGGAACTTGACTTAAGTCGTAATTCTATTTCGTTAACGTAACAAGAGAATGATATGATTGTGAATTAAAGAGATAACTAATTGTAATTTTGAGAATGTAAATAATTTGATTAAGGAAACTAAGGTTGCGTCCCCGTCAATGGAATGTAATGCTATCGGTGTTAATATGATATATTTCTAATGGAAGGTCCTTTGATATGCAAATGATTTCTAATGACTACCCAATATTTTTCAATAGTTGAATAGTATTTTTCCTTTATGATTTTTCTAAATACAAAAGAGTTGCAATTTAAGAACAACCAATTTATGCCAAGTAGAACCCACTTATTCCTAAGCGAATCTATTAAACAAGATTGAAAGTCTTGAGTCCTTGATATTCAATTCTACCAAACCCTAACTCACTTTTCCAAGTAAAGAAAGAGTAAAATGGAATAGATTAATGTTTGCAACCACCAACCATAAATAAAGAACAATAATTGAATAAATATCAACCAACCATTATATATATATATTCGATGTTAAACACTCATTAATGTTACACCCATCTAGGGTCCACAACCTTAGTATTTAAAACTAGCTACTCATACTAAAATACAAGAACAAAGTAAGTAATAAAGCCATAAAGCTTACAAAAGTGCAAGATTCCTTCTTCACAACCTTCCAAATAAATGGAGTATTTAATGCTCTCTAAGTAGGACCTTGTTTTAGACTTGAATGACCCACAAAAACCCTAGTTATTCTCTTTATAGTGGACCAAAAGTAGTAGCCAAAATCGAACAAAAATGCCCCTCCAGTCGCATAATGGTCTCAGACTAGTTATGCGGTCCACATATTCATCATTTCAACGCAGACTTGCTGAGTTCCAGTTCTTGCTTCAGTCGCATAACAGTTATGCAGTCCGCATGTGTGTTATGCGACCGCATATTCCATCGCAGATCACGTTGAGAACTTCTTTCTGCTGGAGTTATGCGACCATTGTGCGGCTCGCATAGGTGTTATGCGACCGCATAATGGACCCCATATTTTCTTCTTCATTTGGCCAAAAGGCTGTCTTTGTTTGTGATCACCATGTCAGTTATGCGGTCCGCATGTCGATTATGCGGTCGCATACTTGTAGCATATCCATCTTTTTGTGACTTTTTGACTTCTTTTCCATGTTTTCGGGTCTTTAAGCTCATGCACTACAAAATAACCAAACTTGATCAAAATTAACTAAATATACATTAAAAGACAAGTTAAAATCTAAGCAATTTGTATCAATGCCAAAATTCTATGGCACATCAATACCCCCAACTTAAACTCTTTCTTGTCCTCAAGCAACTAAAACAAAGTTATCCTATTCTATACTACTTTTATTTTCGACATTCCACAAAATAGTAGTGACTATAGATGGTTTTGACTGACAGCTAACAAGCATGTAACCCCATTTATTTGCCCTTCCTGAAAAATAACTTATCATTCAACCATTTGGTTAATAAATTCGTGACCTTAGAGCCTCGACCAAAATGACAAAATGCTATTGACAGTGAAGTGCACTTGTGTTCTACATCAAGAACCTATATTCTGCTAAGTCTTACAATTCATGCGCACTTACAACAAAGAAAATCCCCACTCACATATATATATATATAGGGGATGCAATCAAAACCCTCTAACACTCGGAACGAGAGCTACATGCTACAAGTATCAGTCCATATGCTTGCCCTTATTTTTAACTTTGCCGCTAACTCAAGAATGATTGACCGTAGATCACTAAGGACTTTTCACGGGTTATAATGTAGGCTTCGGGACAGGTTGGATGAATATTTAGAAATGTAGTGGTTATACCCTCCTTGAACTCTACATACATTATGATCTTTTACTACATAGCCCTTATTTACCTCGGGTTACCGACCTAGAACCACCTCAAAGTATTTCTTCAAGTTCTACAAGACTCCACTCTTTTTCTCCTTTTTTTTTTGTTTTTCTTTTCTTTTTGGAGCTTGCATTTTGTTACATACACAACTTTGAGGTTATTGCTTTTTTTTATACACACAGTAGCAAACCTTGCCAATTTCCACTTTATAACGGTACCCCCAACTTAGGCTTTTAGCCTCAATCTCACACGTTCAAGGAGGGATGGGTTCAAAAGAAGGAATTACTTCACAAAAGGGGTAAATATTTGTAATGTGGTAGCCAATGAAAGGTTAAAGTCTCAAAGGGGGTAACTAGGGTAATTAATGTACCAGGGAGGTCAATTTAGGTAAAACTGGCTAGTAATCACAAGGAGAACCTAAGATCATTTCAACATCCAATCATTAACCTGAGAGCTGTCCTAAGAAACCAATCGGGCAAGTTCTAGACATCACAAGTTAGACATGTGCATTATTCGTACAAATTCTCACTCACTCACAACGCACGAATTGTTCAACTCAACATAGTTTCAGCCCTCAAGAGACAAAAGGCAACTCAACACTTTCATCTCAAAATGTGTAAGATTCTGAATAAGCATAAAGTCAAAGAGCGAGCCTCAAATTCACAAGAATGACTAACCAACACTTTTTTTTAGATTCAAAAGAAGGAAGGGTATCATATATTTACAACATTTAGCACATGCTTGAAGCTACACAGTCAATACCAAATAAGTCAAAACATTTCATGCTACTGCCATGGTTCTACTATTACACCCTTGGAAAAGAACCCGGCGAAGAAAAACCAAAGGGAATTCATTGCTAAACTACAAGAGTTTATATACAAACATGGGGTACAACACAATATTTACACAAAACATGGAGTACAGGATCATGATCATAACTACCCCACCCCCAACCAAAGATCATGTATTGTCCCTAATGCATATATAAATCAAAATAAAGCTCAGGGACTCCCTGGGACGCACTAGGAACTCGGGGAAGCTAAAGAATCTGGGATATCTACGAGATCGGTTACTGGTAGTGAAACTGCAGCTGGTGGGACCTCGGACTGAGTAGTATCTGCCATGGCTGGAGCAAGAGGCTCCAACTGTTGTGAGGGTATAGCAGGAAGCTCCACCTGCTGTGAGACTAGAGCTGGGGCTTGGGAGCTGCTAGCCTCGCCCGGTGATGGCTGAGTGATCGAGGGATGTGCCTTGGCGACCATATCTGCTAACAAATGTGCAATGGTTGTCTGCACAGCTACTTCCTCTTCATCCTCTGCCCTTGTAGAGACAGCAACCTGTTTACGCTTGTTTTGATGACCCTCAGTGTCCTTACCTAGTGCCTCTTCATCCGTCTCCTCTTCTCCTGACTCCCTCTCATCAGACTCCTCGGTATCTCCAGATTCCTTATCTGAAGGAACATCAATGTGAGCAGGAGGAGTTTGAGCCTTGGAGGCGTCAACATGTTGTGCCTCTAGGGCTGTCATCAATGTCGTGAAATCAATATCTATGCCTGGGACGGAAGTGTCAGCACCCTGCTCTCCATCCTTCAGGAGGAAGGCTGTCAAATCAAACTCTAAACTCTGCATCTTCTGCAGCTCGGCTTTCAGGTCATTCACATCTTTCTGGAGCTGCAGCATACCTCCGACCTCACCCCAGTCAACCTTCTCAAGACGCACTCCAACGTTCCTAAGGCGATCCTCATAAGTCTGATATTGCTGCTGAAGAACAGTCACGAATGATTAGATAGGGGTCAATATTTGCCGGATGAGGTTGGGAATTTTCCTGATAAGCCGGTCTACCTTATCATTGGCATGCTGATCAAGTAGACCCAGCTTGGACAGAGCTGGTAAAGGGACCTGGGCCTATGTAGTAGAGGGTTGTGGAGTATTTGTGGAGGTAGCTGGGGCCTGAGAGGTGTCTGGTAATACTGGTCCCTCTGATGCTGCTATATTTGTTGGAAGAGGAACGGGTGTCTCAACCTGAGTTGCAGTTTCCTTTGCTATTGTGTCACTGATTCTCATGATGTCGATGTCTTTGGTAGCCTTCTCCATTTTGTCATACTTAGGCAGAGGAGGCACACTTGCAGCTTGGCAAAGAGCAATGATCAAGCAGGGGAAAGGAAGTGAGGTTCGTTTCTGATTGGCTCTGATGCCCAGCTCTTGGAATATTATCTCCCCCACATCAATCTTGATCCCTGTCATGATGCACGCAATGAGGAGTGCTTTCTCAATGTTGATGTCAGTGTCATTTATGGACAGCATTAGACGGGATGTAACAAAGCAAAGCCAATAGCGACCCTCCCTTGTGAGATACTCCTTGAAAATTTTGTGTTTAGGGTCAATCCAGGCCGCTGTCCCCTTTGCTATGACGGAGGAAACCCAGGTACGCTCATTGTGTTTGTTGGCAACCTTAGCATCATATTCAGTTGTGCCTGACCGCCAATCTGCGAAATACCATTCATTGATCGTCTCAGCACCACAACTAACTTCAACCCCTCGCACTAGGACAGACTTGGAAAAGATCCTATTGCGCTTATGTGAAGCACTCCTCGAGGCACCATATAAAGCATAAAACTCCATCACAACTATCTCATTGTATTCATCCGGGACCTCAGTGAAGAACTCCCACTTCCTCTGCTTGATGTTTTTGAGTATGTGAGGTTAATGCTATGACAACCCGTTTAAGCTCAATTGCTTTTCCTCGAGAACTTTCCTCTTTGAGAGCCCTGCTTTGTATAAATCTAGGGAGACCTTGACCCCAAACCGGAGGTTAAGTTCCTCCCCCAGTTTCTTTCGTGCCTCAGCCTATTGATCAACAGGAGTTCCAAGGTCACTCTATGACTCCTTCTCTTTAGACTAGGAGGAGTGCTCTGTGGTAATGCGGAGAGCCTAAGCCCACTGCGTTTGGCTTGTGGTACTTGTTGGCTAGGATTTGCAGCCCTTTTTTGTCTATGTTCGAGCATTGATTGCGTTGGATTGGACATCTTTGGTGCCATTCTTGTTGATGAAACATTGTAGGCGTGAGTGAAAGAGGTCAGGTAAAGTCATCAGAGACAACAGAAAAAAGAACAAAATAAAAAAAATTGCCTACTATGCGATGGGTTATGCGGACCGCATAACCATCGCATAAGTGCATTGGCAGAAAGTCATCAACAGTTATGTGATTGCATAACCAACTGCATAAGTGTTTATGCGATCGCAAAAAGACCGCACATTGGAAGGCTAGAAAGCCTAAAGGACTACCTCAGTCTACGGCACATATGCGGACCGCATAACAGGTATACGATCGCAAAAGAAATCGCATAACCTATTCTAATCTAGGGCAAGATAGGGGGTCATATGCTATGATTATGCAGACCGCAAAGTGATTATGCGGCCTGCAGAAGTCATCTTCCTCAAGAAAATTACACCCTCCCCCAAATCACGTGGGTTCCTTTTTCCACTCATTCAAAAATCTAAATCCATTGCGATTAATTTCACAAGATAGAGAGAGATAGAGGTACTCAAACTTCCCCCTCTTTGGTTTATCAGTTATAGCACACACCTAATTCCTCAATCCACTCCTTACCACAAAAAAATCAAAAACACATACTATACCATCTTTCTAGTCACAAATTTAACCCAATTTGACCATTTACAAGCACACACTTCATGTATTCATAAGGTTCACAAACGGGAAAACAAGAAGGAAGAATGAGAATGTAGAGAAGAGAAGAGAAACCATAAGTCATACCTGAAACTCGAGGATTTGACAATGTAAATGAGAAAAATTGTGAGTGTATTTTAATCCTTTCTCTGGTTCGTCCTTAGTAGATTTGAGCATTCTTTTTTTTCTTTTTCTTTGTTTTTCTTGTTTTCGTTTAAAAATGAGTGTGTGCAGAGAGTGGGTATGTGATCGCATAAGTGTTATGTGTTGGAATTATGACTAGGCAGCCTAGATACAACACGCGATGCAAAATGCGATCGCAAAGTGCACATGCAGGCCACAAAAATGAAAAATGGCCGCATAGGTGACAACAAAATTAGCCAAACTTTATGCTTGAGTTTGCGATGACTATGCGGTTCGCGTAGTCATTATGTGACCTCATAGATGTCGCTCAATCTGGACCTCTCTTTCCTTCAGTTTCTTCAGCACTAGGACCTTGTTCATGATATTTTACCTGCACTCTAGCACACACGTCAACTTGCTCAATCTAATCTATGTAAATAATTAAAAAAATGACAAAAGAGTGTTACCACGCATGGTTTGCCTCCCAAGAAGCGCTTGATTTAACATCGCGGCACGACGCAGTTGACTTCTTTTGGATTATTCCTTGGTGGGAGCTACCGTTGGACTATCCCTTAGAGCAAATTCTTCTATTAAATGCCTTTCTCCTGCAATACCAAGGTAATGCTTGACTCGTTTTCCATTCACCTTGAATGTTCAAGTCCCATCCTCCGACTCTAGTTCAATAGCACCATAAGGAGACACACTCACAACTTTGAATGGGCCAGACCATTTGGATTTGAGTTTACCCAGAAATAACTTGAGTCTTGAATTGAAGAGTAAGACCAAGTCACCAGAATTGAACTCCCGCTTCAAGATCTTCTTGTCATGGACAAACTTCATCCTCTCTTTGTACAGGGTTGCACTCTCACAAGCATGGAGACGGAATTCTTCCATCTTATTGAGTTGTGTCATCCTCAGGTTAGCAGCCTCGGCCCAGTCAAGATTCAGCTTCTTCAAAGCCTACATGGCTTTGTGTTAAAGTTCCACTGGCAAGTGACAAGCTTTGCCAAAAACCAACCTATATGGTGAAGTGCCAATGGGGGTCTTAAATGTTGTGCGATATGCCCACAACGCATCATCTAGCTTCCTTGACCTGTAGGTCCTGTTTGCATTGACAGTTTTCACTAGGATGTTTTTGATTTCTCTAGTCGAAACTTCAACCTGACCACTTGACTAAGGATGATAGGGTATGGCCACCTTGTGCTTTACACCATATTTTTCAAGCAACTCGGCGAAAGCCTTGTTGCAGAAATAAGACCCACCATCACTCAGGATGGCCCTTGAAGTACCAAACCGTGTGAATATATTCTTCTTCAAAAATGCGATCATACTCCTTGCTTCATTATTCAGTAAGGTGATTGCCTTGACCCATTTAGAGACATAGTACACAGCCACCAAGATGTAGGTCATGCCATAAGAGCTCACGAAGGGGCCCATAAAATCTATCCCCCACACATCAAAGATCTCAACCTCTAGTACGAAGTTCATCAGCATCTCATGTCTTTTAGATATTGACCCTTGTCTTTGACATTGGTCACATGCCTTGACCTTTTGATTTGCATCTTGGTAGATCGTTGGCCAATAGTAGCCATATTCAAGCACTTTTGCTGCTGTCCGATTTCCTCCATGATGACCCCCAACCGGTGAATCATGGCATGCCTTGAGAATTGGCATTACCATATCTTCCGGAACACACCATCGGATGATGTTGTCAGCACAATTACGGAACAACAATGGCTCCTTCCAATAGTAATGCCTACACTCCCTCAATACATTTAACAATTGTTCTACATGTACATTACTCAACAAAGAAGAAACGATTACCAGTAGAGTGTCATTTGATCTAAGAAATTTATACCTCAAGTGCAGTGCAAGTGGTTTGAGCTCTAGTTATGGTGACTCAATAGTTGAAGGCTTTGCGGGAGGAGTGACTCTATTCTCTAAATTGAGAGAGAGCTTCTTTATAGCATAAGTGTAGGACCCAATCCCTTCCAATGCATTTACTGATTCCATGTACCCCTCCATATCTTCGCCATCAAAATTTACCAAAATCGCCGCCAACGCCTCACTGAGGCATTGTTCTTCCATCTTTATTTCAACTATATCTTCCACCTCATCAACAATATCAATCACCGAGATGCTTTCATATTCATGTGGCAGTTTCATACCCTTACTTTCTTGGAATGTGACCTCTTCATCATTCACACGGAACTTGATCTCATTCCGATTTGAATCCATCAATACTCTTCCTGTGGCAAGAAATGGTCTCCCCAAGATGATATGGATCTCGTTGTCAACTGCACAATCAAGGATTACAAAATCATCGGGCAAATGGAACTCTCCCACTTTTACAAGCACATCACTGACAATTCCCACCGGTCTCTTTATGGAACGATCGGCCATTTGCAACCTCATACTTGTAGGCCTCGGCATACCTAACCCCGCTTGCTTGTAAATAGCAAGAGGCATTAAGTTGATGCTAGCCCCATTATCACAAAGAGCTCTTGCAAAATCACGCGCCCCAATAGTGCATGGAATACTGAAAGCTCCCGGGTGTTCTTTCTTTTGAACGGTGGTTGTTGCAATGATGGAACTAACCTGGTGAGTCACATTCACCACTTCATTCATGGTGGTTTTCTTCTTGGTGATCAAGTCTTTCAAATACTTAGTAAAACCCAGCATCTCTTGAAATGCTTCCACAAATGGGATATTCACCGATAACTGCTTGAGAATGTCATAGAACTTTTTGAGTTTGCTATCATCAACCTTCCTCGCAAGTCTTTGAGGGAAAGGAGGCAGAGGTCTAGGAATAGGTGGTAGAGTTTTTGGTGTCTCTTTTACCTTTTCCTTTACCTCTTCCCGGTTCACTTCTTGAACTTTCAACTCTTCCGTAACCTTTTTAGCTTCAACCAAAATTGGCTCTTCAACTTGTGCCTCAACCTCTTGCTCAGACTCTTTCACTTCAACCACTTGTTCACTCTCTCCTTGTAGTACTTTCCCACTCCGAGTAGTAATTGCCATGATATGAGAAGTTGGACCACTCCCACTACCTTTTGGGTTCGCAATTGTGTCACTTGGAAGTGTCCCCTTTTGCTTTGGATTTTTTTCCCTAGGGAGATCTCTCATTTGCATCTCAAATTTTTGAATGGATGCGGTATAGAACCAACAAGCTCAGTCATATTCCTCATAGAAGTGTCGAGCCTTTCTTGATTTTGCAATACCCGTTCAAGCATGCTTTCCAACTGGAACCTTGATTTGAATATTTCCCCTTTGGTGGAACATAAGGGTTTGAACTCCGATTTGAGAAGTTATTGTTGTTGTTATTCCAATTCCCTTGATTTGAGCTACCTTGGTCATTTCGCCATTGTTGGTTGCCTTGCCCTTGCGGGTTAGGCCTCCATTGATTTTGTTGTCCTTGACCTTGGTATTGTTGCCTTTGATAGCCTCCTTGAGAGTTTTTGAAATAGTTTGCTTCCTAATAATCTTCATTTGATGAGGGTTGCACATATTCCACCACATTTACCTTCTTTGTTTGGCTTTCAGTGAACATTTTTGTCAACATATTGACATTGGTGGGAAGCCCTGCAATTACTTGATCTCTTTACTGGTTCTCCTTAATCATGTTGGTCAATGAGGGAGTACCATATGCAATACAGATGTGGTGTCCTCTGAGTGACACACTTGGTTATGTTTTGCCATTTTATCAAGGATTTGTGTGATCCTTGCAAATGTCTTATCCATAAAAGATTCATCAGCTGCATTCTTGGCTATAGATTGGTTCATAGCATCTAAACCCACGTAGAATTTCTCCAACAAGATAGACTCTAGAAAACTATGATTAGGCGACCTCACCAAATATAACTTGAATCGCTCCCATGCCTCATGTAGATGCTCTCCCAGTAGTTGCTTGAAAAAGAATATTTTATTCCGGAACTCAGATTTCTTGCTTTGCAGGAACCATTTAGCTAAGAATGCTCGGACAAGTTCAGGCCAAGAATGAATGCAATTTGTTGGTATATTTTGAAACCATTTCCTTGCTTCCTCAGCCAGTGAGTACTTGAACACCCTCAACCTTAGGGCATCATCTGAGATATTGTTCTGTTTGTGCATCGCACACACACCCATAAAAATTTTAAGATGTTGTGTCGGATCACCATCAGTGGAATTCCTGCAAAACCCCTCTGCTTTGAGCATTAGGATTAAACTATGTTCCACCTTGAAAGTAGAAGCGCCTACTATCGGAGGTACAATAGCATTTGTATCCTCAATGTACTCATCTATGTCCGCAAAAGTATTTTCTTCCATTTCTTCCTCATATTTAGCAATGTTTTCCTATCAACACAAAGCAAAACAAGCAAGGATGTCAGTGTTAAATATAATAATCCAACAAGGTTGGGGTTGAATCACATAGGGAATATGGTGTGAAAAGTTTACTTTAGTAGTGTGGAACTTGACTTAAGTTGTAATTCTATTTCATTAACGTAACAAGAAAATGATATGATTGTGAATTAAAGAGATAACTAATTGTAATTTTCAGAATGTAAATGATTTGATTAAGGAAACCAAGGTTGCATCCCCGTCAATGGAATGTAATGCTATCAGTGTTAATATAATATATTTCTAATGGAAGGTCCTTTGATATGCAAATGATTTCTAAATGACTACCCAATATTTTCAATAGTTGAATAGTATTTTCCTTTTATGATTTTTCCAACTATAAAAGAGTTGCAATTTAAGAACAATCAATTTATACCAAGTAAAACCCACTTATTCCTAAGTTATTCTATTAAACAAGATTTAAAGTCTTGAGTTCTTGATATTAAATTCTACCAAACCCTAACTCACTTTTCCAAGTAAAGAAAGAGTAAAATGGAATAGATTAATGTTTGCAACCACCAACCATAAATAATGAACAAGAATTGAATAAATATCAACCAACCATTATATTTATATACATATATATATATATATATATATATATATATATATATATATATATTCTCAATGTTAAACACCCATTAACATTACACCCATCTAGGGTCCACAACCTTAGTATTTAAAACTAGCTACTCATACTAAAATACAAGAACAAAGTATTTAATAAAGCCATAAAGCTTACAAAAGTGCAAGATTCCTTCTTTACAACCTTCCAAATAAATGGAGTATTCAATGCTCTCTAAGTAGGACCTTGTTTTAGACTTTAATGACCCACAAAAACCCTAGTTATTCTCTTTATATTGGACCAAAAGTAGAAGTCAAAATAGAACAAAAATTCCCCTTCAGTTAGCTTATGCGATCACATAATGGTCGCAGACCAGTTATGCGGTCCGCATATTCATCATTCCATCACAGACTTGCTGAGTTCCAGTTCTTGCTTCAGTCGCATAACAGTTATGCGGTTCACATGTGTTTTATACGACCGCATATTCCATCGCAGATCATATTGTGAACTTCCTTCTACTGGAGTTATGCGACCATTATACGGCTTGCATAGGTGTTATGCGACCGCATAATGGACCGCATATTTTCTTCTTTTTTTGGCCAAAAGGCTGTCTCTGTTTGCGATCACCATGTCAGTTATGCGGTCCGCATGTCAATAATGAGGCCGCATACTTGCAGCATATCCATCTTTTTGTGACTTTTTCACTTCTTTTCCATATTTTCGGGTCTTCAAGCTCATGCACTACAAAACAACCAAACTTGATCAGAATTAACTGAATATGCATTAAAATACAAGTTAAAATCTAAGAAATTTGTATCAATTGTGACAAAATTCTACGGTATATCAATAACTAAGCTCGAGCAGCCTCTTTATCTGAGGCAAGGAGGTCCATATTTTTCTTCCACGCTATGACTTTCGCCTTCACCGCATCTACATCTCCACGTAGTTGGCCAATCGTCTTGTGCAGCTACTGGACCTGTGAGATTGAATTGTTAGCCATCACTCCCGAACCGATGCCATGAGATTTTAAGACTTTTATTACCTGCTCGGTTAGTTCGATCGGTTCTTTTTGAGTCGCGGCCAGCTCAACTCGGAGGCCTTTGATTTCTTTTTCTTTTTGCTCATTGAGAAGCTTGAGGGCTTTTCTCTCCTCAGTAAGCCCTTGAATTTCGGCCTCATATCCGTTCAGTTCTCCTCAAGACCTAAAGAATGCTTCATGATAAAGCACCGAGGCCTACACAAATAGAAGAAAAAGAAATAGGCAAAAAGAGAAAAACACAAGTGTGGAAACTTGTTTTGACAAGGAAAGTTAGGGCTTACCCGATTCAAAGCCTATTGGGCCTTATTGAAGAGACACGGTGCTCCCACCTCGTCCATCAGAGCTTGGTCTTCCTCCATGACCAGAATATGAAGGTAACTAGCCACCCCTATGGGGGAGGCAAAACTCATGCATCCTCCGGGATCAAAATGATGATTGTTCATTTGCACTCGGGATTGACACTAGGGGCCAAAAACTTGTTGGTCAATCTGAAACTCGAGGAAGATTCGCCCAAGCTCTTTCTCGATACCTCCAAGTCACTCAAGCAAGCAGTATCATCGACCCCAACAAAACAACCACGAAAAAGGTCCTCCCGTCCGAGGGAACCTTCTATGTGAGGAGTCTTCATGGCCCGAGCCTCCCGAACTTCCTCTTCAGAGAATGAATAAAGCGATGGGGAGTCTCCAATTTCTATTGCCCTATGTGGATCTCTTGGGACACTCTCCTTATTCCGAGGATCCTCGGGACTGGCCTCCACACCCATTTTCATCGCCTTCTCACCCCAAGATGAGGTACCTTTAGCTCCCATCAGTTTAGGGACTCCAACTGAATCCCCCTCTTGGGCCCCATCAGATCGCGGCAGAATACTTCTAGTTTCGACTAATCTGGTGGCATTTTAACCCTCGGTATTAGCTCATACTCGAGCCACCAGACCGGAATCATCCTCCTTTTCTTCTTCTTCCTCCTCCTCTCTTAGGAGTTGAACTGACTCCATGGATAAGGGAATCACATACTTCATGGACTTTCGAGCCGCTTTATTCTTAGGCTCTGGCTCCTTGGAGGTCGAAGCCCTTTTCCTCTTTCTTTCCTTTGCCAGCTTCGGGGCAGGAAGTGATTCTTCTTCTTCACCAGACGGGGGCCTCATCATCACCTCCTTCCCAAGACCTACAAAAGAAGAAAAATAAATAAGCTCGGAAAAATACCCGAGCAGTGGTCGAAGCTATCAGGTTATATGAGAACTTACCGTGGTTTTGGGCCTCCCATCGACCTTTCACCAATTCGCGCCATACACGCTCGGCGTGTGTCGATTTCGACACCAAACTTCTGACCCAGCTCTCAATTAGGGAATCGTACCCAGCATCCAGGCAACAACTGCATCAAATATAACGCAAATAAGAAAGGATGAAAATATGAAGGTGATAAGCAGAAGTTAAAAAGGGAGTTACACATACCTCTTGTATTCTATTTCTCCAGAAATGGAATACTTTCGGTTGGGATCAGGTTCGAGGTGTTCACTCGGACAAATCGGCCCATCTAGACCCGGTACTTATCCTCATCTATGCTCGAGAAAGCCACATTGGAAGCCCGACGTTGAAGTTTTGTTATCCCCCTCAATAAAGTTGGGGGCTATATAAGCGTATGAGATAGTCGAGGGTAAAAGGAAGCCCATCGACTTGGCTCACAAAAAAGCGGAGCAGTATCACTATCCTTCAAAAGGAGGGGTGTATTTGGTCGAGGGTGACCTCATACTTCTAGTAGAAGTTCATGATAACCGGGTCCAGGGGCCTAATGTTAAAGGGTAGGTGTAAAAACTAATAAACCCCTCCACATACGTAGTGATTGAATCCTAAGGCAAGGGCACCACCACGTGCTTGTTTACCCAGTTGAAATCCTTTTTAACTTGGTTTAGAAGGCCACCGATGATTGTGCATATGTACCTCGACATTGGCTCGCATCGTCCCGGAATCGAGGGGGTATTTTCAACCTTAAAGTCGGAGTCAAGGACGCACGGCGGAGGAAAGAATTCTTCAGGGCGTGGCTCTGCCTTTGGTTTCTCGCCGGCCGGCTGAGATGAGGAAGCTTTTTCTTTCTGCGAAACAGTTTTAGATGTTTTGGCCATTTAGTTATTGTGAACAAAGGAGAGCAGAGATTGGGATATTTGGTGTTTTGGAGGAAACAAACAAGGAAATTCAAAATCTTAAAGGCAAGAGATTTTGTAGGTGGCGAAGGAAAATAGAGATTAGAATGAAAAGAGATCAAAAGTAAAGTTTGGGCGAGAGAAGGAAAATGCATTTATAGGATGAAAACGGCGGTTCAGAACCGATAGTGGCTGACAACAACTGACAGGCATTTAATGCCTTGTAATATGAACCGACGGGACGTTTTGGTCACCTTTGCCGCTTGCATTGCAACGCTTACATCATGATAGATCAAGGGAAAGTTCGAAGCATCAATTCATTTCTTGTCATTGCACTCCAAAAAATTAGGGGATTATCTGTATATGGTCAAAATCGGGCTTGCCTAATTTTGTGCGACTAACCGAGGTCGGGATAGAAGATCAAGGCCCAACCCCAGTTATATTGGAGCATGTTACAGAGATGGATTGATAAGCTCGTGGATCAATGGCCGATGAAGATCAAGGCCGACCATTTCTAAGACCAAAGCAAGAAAGAGATCGAACAAGATCGAAGAAGGCCTGCTACATCGAATAACAGAAAGCCGAGATATTCGTGATTAGGCGAGGATCGTGGCAAAAATATCGGCATGTATCGAGTTAGGATAGAATATTTAGCCTATCATGAGATTTACTTCTGTAATTAGAATTGTACCATAAATCGGATTCCTCTATTATATAAAGAGGGTTCTAATCATTTTGTAACCATCTTACATTCACGCATATCAAAGCAATATATCACACTTTTATCTTTTGCAAGTTCTATTGTTCAGTTCATGCTCTCAATAGTTTGTTCAGTTAGTTCGGGGGCAATTAGCTCAAGGGCCATAATTGTTCATCACACTAGTTTGCTTTGTTTTATTGTCAATTCCTAGCATTAATTCTCATATTTATCGGTCTATGCCAAGTGAAATCACATATCTTTAAAATCACTTATAAGTTTAATTGTTATCCGATTTTAAGGGTAAACAGTATCAAAGGTAAAAGAATATATATATATATGCTTGAATACTTGGTAAATTTAGTTAATCAGCATGGCGGGGCTAGAGTGTCTTGAGCCGGTTTGGCCGAACCTTGTAATTTTGGTTCGAATTCTGTCTTTATCTTAAAAAATCTTTTAAATATATATAAATTATTAATTTAGAACCCAATAACTTAAAATGATCAGAATCCCGAACTCATAACCTAGAAATCCTGGCTCCGCCTCTGTTAGTCAACCTATCATGTTCTAAAAGATTTAAATTCTTGAATACAATACAAAATAAATACTCCCTCCATTTCAATTTATGTGAGCCTATTTTCTTTTTAGTCCGTGCCAAAAATAATGACCCCTTTTCTTATTTGGAAACAATATACCTTTATGTAATGATTTATAGCCACATAAAATATATGTGCCTCATTTTACATCACAAGTTCAAAAGTCTTCTCTCTTTCCTTAAACTCCGTGTCCAATCAAATAGGTTCACATAAATTGAATTGGAGGGAGTACATAATCTTTCACTTCCATCGTTAATGCAGAAAATGTTACTAACAAGAATTGCACTAAAAATAGGAGTTGTTGGATCTTAACTTATTACTATACAATGACCAATATATCATGCATTTGCTACTACTACTAGAAATTCGGTAATTAGCGACCACAAAAACCAACCAACATTGGTCGGTGTTGGTAAATTACCGACCAAAACGCGTTCAAACACGCTTGGTCGCTATTTTGATGGTCGTTTTAGTATATCGACCAAGGTTGGTCGCAAAGGTAAAAGGACCAAGGTTGGTCGCAAAAAAAAAAATCCGACCAAAGTTGGTCGGTATTTTAATTATGTAATCAAAAGATTCACCATTTGGGAATCGAACCGAGGTGTGTATTGTGGCAGGATACTATTCTACCACTAAACCATTGGTGAATTTTGTTTTAAGATTGTCTTATTTTTTATTTATACTCTTTAATTGTATTTCCCACGAAAATTACCGATCAAAGTTGGTCGGTTTTATTAAAAAATAAAATTACCGACCAAAGTTGGTCGGTTTTTTAAAATGACCAGCCGAATTTACCGACAAAAGTTGGTCGTTTTTTTAATATTAATTTTTATTTATTTTAATTGCAAAAACCGATCAAAGTTGGTCGATTTCTTGAAAAATAAATTTCGCTGGACCCAAAAATAGTTTCCCGCATTTTTGCGTCAAAGAAAACTGACCAAAGTTCGTCGGTTTCGGAAAAAAAATTAAAATATTTTGAAAAACCGACCAAAGTTGGTCGGTATTTATTGGTCAGTTTTTACCGAATTTCTAGTGGTGTACCCATTTTACCCAGCATAATAGTATACAAAATAAAAAAATGAAACTCAAAGGCCGTTTCTATTCTTTGTTAGCTTCTTTGTCCAGGAGGATATCTTAGGTTTAATTTTACTCATTTTAATCATGTGTGTAGTCTTTGCTATACACGCATGTATATGTAATTTACGTTAAACAGGAGCGGATTCAATTTTAATGTTATGGGTTTCCGTAAATTCAGTAACTTTTGCTCAAATATTATACTATATAAAAAAAATTTGCCAATTATCTATAAATATTTGATTAGGAATCCAGTTATTATTGTATATATAACTCGAGACTGCTGTAAAGTGAAATAGAAGCAAATTATGTGACTTTTAAGTTGTTATATATTCTCCTTTTTCACTCCTTGCGTTAGGTCTGCAATTCAAGTGATTTACATGAAGAGCCTAGGAAGAGTCGATAATACTCCTCCAACAATTCACACTAAACGTAACCTGTACAAATTCCAACTACAGTGAGAGATAAAATTTCTAGAAGGATAAGAGGGTCAGTACTCGAGTAAATAGTTAAACAAACATTGGAACTACCTGCCATATAAGGAGTTTTAAATTGATTATGGTGAATTTGAGTATTCTACCAATCTCATGTTGCCATATCTTTGCTTGAGTGGCAGCTCATGTAACATCCTATGCTTCGAATGTGCATTTACTTTAGGAGTAAGCAATACTGGTTAGTAGACGTAATACAGAAAGAAAAAAAAAGAACAATAACAAAACAAACACTACTAAAAAAAATAAGAATTAGCGACGACAAATTCTATAATTAAATAAAAATTTCGTTGCCAATCCTATTTAACGACAGACTAGCGATAGATTATCAAAAAATTCTGCTAGCTACGGGTGTTTTAGCGACCGATTAATGTCAAAGTTCGCAGCTAGTTTCAATTTTTTTTAATAATAAAAACCAACAAAGTTAAGTACGTTACTCGATTCATAGGTAGATCTATAGAGGATAAAAACTTATTCGAGAGTGTATTTACTACGGTTAAGCGATTTGATAATGTGAGAGTAAATAATTATCTATAGTTAGGTGAGATAAGTTTATATACAGAAATACATTTACTGGTTTGGTATAATTAATACTAAATTTTTACCATATTTATCTGGGGTGTCATACATTTTACTATTAATTTATGATAAGGAGTGCTAATTTTGCGTAAGTATACATTTAACATTTTCTAATTATATATATATATATATATATATATATATATTGTATAATTCAAGTCTAATCCAAGTAATACGTATACATCCGTTACCAAAAAAGATCTTTATTCCAAAGTATATTCACAAAAGTTGTTTAATACTGCTTATTAATTTTCAGGAGAGTTAAACGTGATTGTATATATGATCAACAAAAATTTGTCAAACTGATGTTGTAAGTAGTTGTACCAAAAAGCATCATAAATAAGTCGTGTTGCGACTTTCATTTCCATAATCGTGAAAGTACACAATTGAAAAAGAATAGAATACGTAAGAAGAAATTGGTACAAGTCGTAACTGTAAGTTATTTTCTTATGTATGTGTGGCCAATAGGTTAAGGCCCATAATTAATATTTAATTAATTATCAAATCTCATCCGTCCGATTGGTTACTTGATGGACGTACCAGATTAAGTGAGAACCTCTATAAATTGGTCCTCTTCCCACCCATTAGGGTTACCTTATTTTTTTATTTTCTTTCTTCCATCACTAAAGTCGGCGGTAACGTAAAGCTAGGGCAAGGGGCGAGAAACCTATTTCAATCAACGCTTCCACTTCACGATAATGGATTCCGCTTCAGGTATGTTTTCTATAACGATTATATGTAAGATTATCATGTTCAAGATCCTGGTATGAATTAAAGTTTATGCATACATGTGGTATCATGAGCCTGGATTTTTGAATTGATAATCTTTGTTAAAGAGATATATTATAAACATGATTATGGCACCACTGACGTAAAAGGGATAAAACGAAATCTCCTAAACATAATTCTTATTTTGACTCCTGTTATATATATATGAACCAAGTACTGTTTAATTTTAAAGAGGAATAGATGATTATGAAGCTATACATATCGTTAACAGATAGTTGATGTCGGCGCAATTCTCTGTTAAGTTTTTATTTTTTATTTTAATGATAATAATCCTAAAGAATCAGTATGTTGAAGCGCCGATGCATACTAAGAAAATCACGCACCGAGAATTGGCAATCATAAGAAGCTTCTGAGTTCTGCCAATGAAACAACTAAAGTATTTTATCTTTTAGTGCAAAATCTAATCTTTCGAACCCTTAGCCCACGGTAATCGACAAAGAGTTATTTGGCTCAAGATTGGTTCATTATATTTTATGTCTCAACGTAATATTATTTTGAGTTACAGAGTTAACTCCTGTTATTGAGGATTATTGATCGTATTCTAGGCTATTAAAGTTATTTTTTTATATATTTTATGTATGTGAATAATATTTGTATAGTTTGTTTATCACCAAAGTGATCAAACTAGATTGTTTAAAATATTCACATGCATAAAATTTCCTGATATTTATTTTATGTGTGTATTTATGTTTATTATAGTTTGTTAGTCACCAAAGTGACCAAACTAGTATGTTTAGAAATATGCATACATAAAATTATAGTTTATCCATGAAATTAATGAAATGCCTATAATTAAAAATCAGTGGATAAATTAATTTTCATTATTGCTAGAACTTAAGGATTTACCCAAAGGTGAATCAATTATTCTATGAATAGTGAATATGATGAGGCAAATTAATATTCTTAGTCAGATATATATTGTCTGTCCAAAGATGGCATATATATTTGGTTAAAAATATTTAATTACCTATTAAAGACTAAATGGCATTTAAATTATGATAGTGTGTCGTAGTATTTACCCAAAGGAGAATTGTGATATGCTTTAACTGTTTTGTTGAATCCATATTGATTTGTGAGCATGTATTATCTATTTTGCAGCTATTCCCTTTCATTCGCTTGCTTCGTTTGTTATTGTGTTCAACGGATTGAACTTCTCTGAATGGCGTGAACAATCCAGTTCCACTTAGGTGTAATGGATCTTGACTTGGCTCTGCTGAATGATAAGCCCGCTGCCATTACTGATTCGAGCAGTGCGGATGAGAAGTCTTTCCATAAAGTATGGGAACGCTCTAACAGGCTAAGCCTTATGTTTATGCGAATGAATATTGCCAACAACATTAAGAGTACTATTCCACAAACAGAAAGTGCCAGGGAATACCTGACGTTTGTGGAAGAACGTTTTCGTTCTGCAGATAAGTCTCTCGCTGGTACACTAATGGCTGAACTCACGACCATGAAGTTTGATGGGTCGCGTAGTATGCAAAACCATATCATCGAGATGACTAACATTGCAGCAAGACTTCAGACCTTGGGGATGAAAGTGGATGACTCCTTCTTGGTTCAGTTTATTCTGAACTCGTTACCTCCTGAGTATGGACCTTTTCAAATTAACTATAACACTATTAAGGATAAGTGGAATGTTAGTGAATTGTCCAGTATGCTTACTCAGGAGGAGTCAAGACTTAAGAAACAAGGGAATCATTCAATTAACCTCATGGTTCAAGGGGCTGGTAAAGGACTTAAAGTGAAGGCCAACAAGTTCAAGAAGAAGAAAGCACCTGCTAAAGCTCAACAGGATGCTAACAAGGAACATAAGGCAGATACGTGTCGTTTCTGTAACAAGGAAGGACACTATCAGAAAGATTGCCTGAAACGCAAAGCTTGGTTCGAAAAGAAAGGTACAATTAGTGCTTTTGTATGTTTCGAATCAAATTTAGTAGAAGTTCCTAATAATACTTAGTGGCTTGATTCTGGTGCAACTGCTCATGTATCTACTACGTTGCAGGGATTCCTTACGATCCAAACTACAAATCCAAATAAGGATTTCTTGTTCATGGGAAATCGTATGAAGGCTCCAATTGAAGGCATAGGGACTTATCGTTTGATCATGGAGACTGGACGTCACCTTGATCTATTACAGACTCTTTATGTACCTTCAGTTTCTAGGAATTTGATTTCTCTTTCAAGACTTGATGTTTCTGGATTTGATTTAAAGTTTGGAAATGGATGTTTCAATTTATATAAGAATGCTATTTTTTATGGTTCTGGCTTTCTCAGTGATGGTTTATATAAATTGAAACTCGATATTGCTTTTTCTGAATCCCTTCTTACTATTCAACATAATGTTGGAATTAAACGTAGTTCACTAGATGAAAGTTCTGCTTACTTGTGGCATAGACGTTTGGGTCATATATCCAAAGAAATGTTAGAAAGAATAGTAAAAAATGAGATTCTTCCGAATCTAAACTTTACTGATCTTACTATATGTTTGGATTGCATTAAGGGAAAGCAAACCAAGCATAGTAAGAAAGGTGCCACAAGAAGCACCCAGCTTCTTGAAATTATACACACCGATATTTGTGGACCCTTTGATGTTCCATCTTTTGGTGGAGAGAAATATTTTATCACTTTTATCGATGATTTTTCACGTTATGGATACATCTATTTGCTGAAAGAAAAATCTCAAACAGCAGATGCTCTCAAAGTATTTGTTAATGAGGTTGAAAGACGATTAGATAAAAAGGTGAAAATCATTAGGTCAGATAGAGGTGGTGAATATTATGGAAAATATAACGAGACAGGACAATGTCCCGGTCCATTTGCAAAGTTCCTCGAGGAACGTGGCATATGTGCACAGTATACTATGCCAGGAACACCTCAACAAAATGGTGTTGCAGAAAGGAGCAATTGAACACTTATGGATATGGTTAGGAACATGATAAGTAATTCCTCATTACCTAAATCATTGTGGATGTATGCTCTTAAAACCGCTGTATATTTATTAAACAGGGTTCCTAGTAAGGTAGTTCCAAAGACCCCTTTTGAACTGTGGACAGGAAGGAAACCTAGTTTAAGGCACCAGCATGTTTGGGGTTGCCCAGCGAAAGCTAGAGTTTATAATCCACAAGAAAAGAAATTAGATTCTCGAACAGTAAGTGGTTACTTTATAGGTTACCCAGAGAAATCTAAAGGGTATGTGTTTTACTGTCCAAACCATAGTTCGAGAATTGTTGAAACCGGTAATGCAAGATTCATTGAGAATGGTGAAGTTAGTGGGAGTGTTGAAAAGCAAAGTGTGGAAATAAAAGAGGTGAGGGTCAATATTCTATTACCCACGAATGTGCCTACTTCCACACAAATACCAAATATGTTCCAGTTGTTGAAGAACACTTTGACAACACCGGACAACATTTGGATGAAACACTTCATGAAGAAACTAACTCACAAATATCTGACACAAATGAACCACAAGAAATGCCATTAAGAAAATCTCAAAGAATTAGAAAATCGGCTATTTCGGATGATTACGTGGTTTATTTGCAAGAGTCAGATTTTGACATTGGTCTTAATAAGGATCCGGTTTCATTTTCACAAGCCATAGAAAGTAATGAGTCTGACAAATGGATTGATGCCATGAAGGAAGAGGTTAAATCCATGGAATACAATAAAGTCTGAAATCTTGTTGAATTGCCAGAAAGTTCTAAAAGAATCGGGTGTAGATGGGTCTTTAAGACCAAACGCGATTCAAATGGCAATATTGAAAGATACAAGGCCAGACTTGTTGCTAAGGGTTATACTCAGAAAGGAGGCATTGATTATAAGGAGACCTTTTCGCCGGTCTCAAAGAAAGACTCCTTAAGAATTATTATGGCTTTGGTGGTTCATTATGATTTAGAGTTACACCAAATGGATGAAAAAACTGCCTTTCTTAATGGAGACCTCGAGGAGGAAGTTTATATGGACCAACCAGAGGGTTTCAAAATTAAAGGAAAAGGTCAAATGGTGTGTAAACTGAAGAAGTCGATATATGGACTTAAACAAGCCTCACGACAATGGTATATAAAGTTTAATGATACCATAACATCTTTTGGATTTGTGAAAAATACCGTTGATCGGTGTATATACCAAAAGATCAGTAGGAGCAAGTTTATATTTTTAGTCCTATATGTTGATGATATTCTATTTGCTGCTAATGATTTAGGTATATTGCGTGAGACTAAAGATTTTCTCTCTAAGAATTTTGAAATGAAAGATATGGGTAAGGCATCCTATGTGATAGGAATAGAAATATTTCGTGATAGATCACAAGGATTATTGGGATTGTCTCAGAAAGGCTATATCGAAAGAATTCTTGAGAGATTTAATATGAACAATTGTTCAGCAGGAATTGTTCCAATTCAAAAAGGGGACAAATTTAGTCTCATGCAATGCCCTAAGAATGATGTAGAACGAAAGGAAATGGAATCAATTCCTTACTCTTCAATTGTTGGTAGTCTGATGTATGCTCAGACTTGCACAAGACCGGATATTAGTTTTGCGGTCGGAATGTTAGGAAGATATCAGAGTAACCTAGGAATTGATCACTGCAAAGCTGCAAAGAAAGTTTTGAGGTACCTGAAAGGAACGAATGATTACATGCTCATGTATAGGAGATCCAAACATTTGGAAGTTATTGGACACTCGGATTCAGATTTCGCTGGATGTATTGACACTAGAAAATCCATGTTTGGTTATTTGTTCCAATTAGCTGAAGGAGCAATATCGTGGAAGAGTGCCAAACAGTCTTTCATTGCTACATCCACGATGAAAGAAGAATTTGTGGAATGTTTTGAAGCCACAATTCATGCATTATGGCTGCGAAACTTTATTTCAGGACTTGGGGTTGTCGACACCATTACCAAGCCGCTGAAAATTTACTGTGATAATTCTGCAGCAATATTCTTCTCCAAGAACGATAAGTACTCCAAAGGTGCCAAACATATGGAATTAAAGTACTTTACCGTCAAGGAGGAAGTTTAGAAACAAAGAGTGTCACTTGAGCATATTAGAACTGATCTCATGATTGCAGATCCGTTAACGAAAGGTTTACAGCCGAAGATATTTAAAGAACATGTACATAGAATGGGTCTTGGCTGTATTTATGATTGATGTATTTATGATGTTTTGACACTCTGAGCTCATTTATATGTTTCTGATATACATTAATGATCTCCTGTTTCTCATAATGGTGTACACATTATTGTTTTGAGATATTGCAGGATAAGTCTGAATGAGACATTATTGTGGACCATAATATTTTATAGCTTATGGACCTGATACGATGAGTTGCTAATGTTGTAGTATATGGAAGGGAGTATTTAGATGAATTATATATGACCGCCATAACTCACATTTAGTAGTTTATCGTATTATGGTATTTATGATGGACATTATAAAAGAGATTTGTTTATGCGCAACTAATGTTCCTATATTAAATGTTAATATTATGTGATTAATGGGCCAAGTGGGAGAATGTAAGTTATTTTCCTATGTATGTGTGGCCCAATAGGTTAAGGCCCATAATTAATATTTAATTAATTATCAAATCTCATCCATCCGATTGGTTACTTGATGGACGTACCAGATTAAGTGAGAACCTCTATAAATTGGTCATCTCCCCACCCATTAGGGTTACCGTATTTTTTTATTTTCTTTCTTCCATCACTAAAGTCGGCGGTAACGTAAAGCTAGGGCAAGGGGCGAGAAACCTATTTCAATCAACGCTTCCGCTTCACGATAATGGATTCCGCTTCAAGTATGTTTTCTATAACGATTATATGTAAGATTATCATGTTCAAGATCCTGGTATGAATTAAAGTTTATGCTTACAGTAACGACCCGATCGGTCATTTTGATCTCTAGGCGTCGTTCGGCAGTTTGAGATCATGAGCAGCTTCACTTCAGGTATTATGACTTGTACACATGGTCGGAATTGAATTCCGGGAAGTTCGGAGTTGATTTGGAAAAAGAATTCTCATTTTGGAAACTTTAAGTTGAAAGAAATGACTAGAATTGGATTATTGAGTAAACAACCTCGGAATTGGGATTTGAAGGTTCCAGCAGGTTCGTATGATGATTTCGGACTTGGGCATATGCCCGGATCGGGTTTTGGGTGAACCCGGGAGCAATTTGGCGTCTATTGTGGAAGTTAGCATTTTTGGAAGAATTTCATAAATTTGGGTTGAAGTGCATTTCAATGCTATCGATGTCCGTTTGGGATTCCAAGTCTGGGAATAGCTCTGTATGGTGATTCTGGTATTGGGAGCACAATCGAAAGTGAATTCGGAGGTCTGTAGGTAATTTTGGAGTCATTTGGCTAAAGATAGAAATTTGAAGGTTTTGAGAAGTTTGACCGAAAATGGACTTTTTGATATCGGGGTCGGATTCTGATTCTGGAAGTTGGTGTAGGTCTGTAATATCAAATATGACTTGTGTGCAAAATTTGAGGTCAATAGGACGTGATTTGATAGGTTCCAGCGTCGGATGTAGAAGTTTGAAGTTCTAGAGTTCATAAAGCTTGAATTGGGGTGTGATTCGTGATTTTAGCGTTGTTTGATGTGATTTGAGGCCTCAAACAGGTCCGCGTTATGTTATGGGACTGGTTGATGTGATTGGACGGGGTCCTAGGGGCCTCGGGTGGATTCCGGGTGGTTAACAGATCGAGTTGGAGTTGGGAGGAAAGCTGAAGCATGTTGTCATCTGGTGTAACTGCACCTGCGAGGTCTTGGCCGCAAGTGTGGAGCCGCAGAAGCGAGAGTGGCTGGGCTAGGCTGGGACTGTAGATGCGGTCAGCTTGCCTGAGAAGCGGGACCGCACTTGCGAAAGGAAGTGCGCAGATGCGGAAGTTGAGGGCCTGGAGGAGGACCGCAGAAGCGAATTGCGGGTCGCACCTGCGGAACCGCAGAAGCGATCAAGTGACCGCAGGTGCGGAAATGCTGGAGGCAGTGAGGTTCTTTTAAATCGGGGGTTGGGTTCATTTCAACCCCATTTCTTCCATTGGAGCCGATTTTGGAGCAACTTTGAGGTTCCATTTCACCACCAAGCATGAGGTAAGTGGTTTATGTTAGTTTTGAGTTATACATTGATTTTGTATAGATTTTAGCATGAAATTAGTAGAAACTTGGAGTTGAGGGGAAAACCAAGAAAATTGATACTTTCGGATTTTGACCACGATTTTGGACATGAAATCAAGAGTAAATTACATATTTGAGTTCATGAGGTTATGGATAAACTTTATCTTCGAAAAATTTCGAAATCCGGGCACGTGGGTCCGAGGGCTTTTTTTCAACTTTTCGATCGGGGTTAGGAATTGTTATAAATTGGATTATTGTGAGTAATTGAACATGTATTGATGGGTTTACATAATTATTGGCTAGCTTTGGAACATTGTGCATTAATTTGAGCCTTTGGAAGGGCGTGGAATGTCGGCTCTGGAACTTCAGAGCGAGGTGAGTCTCCTTTCTAACCTTGTAAGAGGGAATTGTCTCCATAGGTGAATTAATTGGATGTGTTCTCCTATTTGTGGGGGGCTACGTACGCACGAGGTGATGAGAATCCGTGCGTAGCTACTATTATGCTTAAGTCCGAGTAGTCTAGGGCCCAAAAGCATGCTTTACTTGTAATATTTACAATCTTGTTGTCAATTTAAACATGCTTAAAATATATCGAATGTATAAATAAATTTCTAAAAGGCTAGACATCATTTCTTGACTTTTAAAAAAGAAGCTTGCCTTTTTCTGAATAATTGCTCCTTGATGAATTCTTGAATTGACTTTTTGAATGTGTTTATCTATTGTGGAACGAGCCGAACGCGTCGGTAGATTAAATAGATGCATCTATGGTTCGCGCCATTCGGCCCTCTAGCAGTGTACAATTTAAATATTAGTTGGATCGGGTCGTACGACCTCGGCATGACTTGCGCGTGCTTGTATTACTTGCCTTGGAATTCAGTAAATGTTGATATTTGTTACTCCCTGGCCTGAGATAAATGTATACATGAGGAAAATGAATTTGGGAATTTCCTATAAAAGGAAGAACTGTTTACTTGCCTCATGCTATTGAGTTACAGCCCTTTATATGTGAAGCCTCGATTTATTATATTATTTTTATATTGTTATTGGACCACTAGTAAGTGTCGAAGTCGACCTCTCATCTCTACTTCTTCGAGATTAGACGAGATACTTACTTAGTACTCGTTGTTTTTGTACTCATGCTACACTTGCTGTGCATTTTTGTTGCACAGGCATATGTACCTCTAGCGGCCTAATGGGCCTAGCAGCATGGATGATACAGAGACTTAGGTGAGCTGCATCTCTCGAGGTGACCCGCAGCCGGCATAGTTTCTTTTAGTGTATAGTATCTACCTTCTGTCCAATTTGTATCGCGGACAGCTATTATACTTCATTTGATTTCCTAGGAATAGCCCATGCACTTGTGACACTGGGTTCTGGGATGCTTATGGGATTATTAAATATTAAGTTTGTTAAACATCATCTTATTTCACTAAATTTCATTATTTATGGTTTAATGTATCAAAGGAATGATTTCAATAAATTCTAAAAATGGGAATTTAATTAACTTCTGGGTGTTGGCTTGCCTGACAGTGGTGTCCGGTGCCATCACGACCCTTAGAGGATTTTGGGTCGTGACAACATGGTATCAGAGCATTAGGTTCCCTTAGGTCTCATATGTCATGAGCAAGTCTAGTAGAGTCTTGCAGATCGGTACGGAGACGTCTGTACTTATCTTCGAAAGGCTACAGGGCTGTTAGGAGAACTTCCCTACTTGATTCCTCATCGTGCTGTTTGATTCTTTTGAGTCTTATGCCCTTATTTCCTTCCAATTCAATCCTACGCGACGTGAAGCGCTTGTTATCAAATTGGGAACTAAGGAATTGTAATGATACTATAAATGTGGTGCGGGATGTTCTCCCGGCATAGTTAATTGGGTTATTGTCGTCGCCTTGCGGAAGGATATTCGGTCACTTCAGCTCGGTAGCTGCACTACTAAGAGCTTTGAGGCTATGCAGAGGTTGATACGATGCTCATTAACGGTTATCGCGCAATATTGACGTGATGGTAGGATATTTGCCTATGTGTTCGGGCAGGGAACAACTTGAAAGGAGATCTACTCAGTTCATGATTCAGAGATTCGGTATTTTATTTTCGGTAGAGGAAGGGCAATCGGACTATGAATGTTCAGGTTGGGTTGAGGGAGTAACGAGACTCAGTGTTTTCAAGTGTAGTGGAATTTTCATTTGTGACGTGGTGTCGTCGTCCTCAATTGAATATGTTAAGTTTGTCGGTGTTATGGTTTTCTACAATTCGCCTTCGGAGCAGGATATTGTGAGACAACATTGAAGTAGTTGTTGTTAAAGATTGCGGGGTGCGGTGGTTCAGGATTGACCCGGTATTTTTAGTGTTGATTGCTCGATAAAGATGATCTTCGGAGAGATTTAAAGTTAGTAGTGATATGTTGATTCAAATGTTGCAGAGATAGGGATTAAATTAAAGCGACAACTGGGCAGCAAGGGATGAGGAAGGACAAGTGGGAAGTGTCATGTGGTGGTTAAATTTTTAAAGAAGCCAGGTGTAAAAGGCGGAAATCGAATAGTTTCTTAAAGAAGAGGGTTTGGCCAAAGTGGGAGAGTGGCAGAGAAGCGTATCGGTTTAGTGGTAGGATAACTGCACACCTTGAGGGATGTTTGGAATGATTTGGGAATTTCAGTGGACGGTGATTGGGTCTACGGGCTCAATTCGAAATGTTAGCTGGTATACGGTAGGAGATTGGATATGACGGAAAGGATTTGCTTGATATGAAGAAGGATACAACATGACTTTAGATAGGAAGATATTATCGCACATTTAGTTGATATCCACGAGAAGTGAATGGATTTATGCAGCTGCTGGATGAGCACGGGCCCAGGATGGGTTATTGGTGTCCTAGTGATTGTACCCCGTGCAGCGACGTTGGAAGATCTCAGTAGGTAATTTCCACAGGTGGGTTATCTCCTGTGAGCAGGTCAGTGGTCGCGTGGTTGGCGAAGCGTCTGCGAAGGATTTCACTTACTATCTAGTAAGAGGTCGAATAAGCGAATGTTGCTAGAGATTCAGAGTGTTTGTGACCTGCTAATGGAAGGATTTTGAGGAATTTGGCGGTTTGATTGAGCAAGGTCATGTCAATAAGAGATAAAGAATCTTAGTAGGCTCTAGAGTGGTGTAATAGTGGCTTCAAGCTAAGTGGAAGAGTCCCGCTGCCTACGGTTGGATTGCATAGTCGTCTATTTGTGACATCTCGGGTTATCAGTATATTGGTGAGTTATTACAACTAAGGTAAAAAAACATAAGTAGTCATTTGAGGCAAGGGATTTGATGAAGATGTGCTACGGTTGGCCTTATTGGATCGTGTTCAGGCTTTGGGGGAGGTTCAGGATTTATGCTTTGTATAGATGCGGGTTCCAAGGAAAGTGATGTGGCTAGGTGCTTCGTCGAGAGGGTGTTCATGTGCTAGAAGATTCTTGGGTTTGATTATATTCGGGACCAAGTCAGAGTGGGTGACTCTCAATAACAGTCCTAGTGGAGTCAAAGGTTAAAGTGTGGTGTCTAAGGATTTCGAGTCCATAAGTATGGTTAAGAATAGAGCTTTTGCAGTGGATTATGAAAGGAGGCTTGGAATGTTCTATGATATCTTCGGCTTGTAGTATAACATTTGGGGGAAAGAGAGAAAATAACTTCGGATTCGTAGGAGAGTTATCGGAATGGGTACATCAGTTGAGGAGGCGAGCATGCGCACAAAGAGGGTATGAAAAGGTTGGTGGGATTTGAGACAGCATGGTCTCGTGATACAAGGCCACTCAGGATGAGTGCGGATTGAGTTGTTATGTGTAGGTGGATCCCAGAAGGGTTATGGTGGTTTAAACCACTACTTGAGAATTTGCGTGTTCTACGGTTATGAAGATTTACTCGTGTGTTGCTATGGTTCTCTCATAATGAGTTAAGTAAAAAGTTTTTATATGATGAAGTATTTACCCTATTAGTGGTTCAAGAGTTATGATGAAATTCTGGCACTATCGCATATTAGCATGTTAGGTGCAGTGAGCAGTATGAAATTTGGAAGTAAGGATCAAGGTTGTGGGTTCAGTGTTGACAAGGATGTCACGAGCTCGGATGAGCAGGAAAGGGATTTAGATGTTTAGAGTAAGCTAGTATTGTCTTCAGCATCACCTAAGATCGGTGTTTGTGTAGGAGGCTTTGCATCCTGTTACGGATTCTTGATTTGCTTTACAGCATTTGTGTGGCCGGTGAAATAGAAGTGCAGACTTGTTACCTGGTGCATGAGATCGTGGAAGTGTATCTCACAGGAAGATTGCATAAGTGTGACATGCAGCCACTTGATTGATTAAAAATTTAAACCAATTATGAAGATTTTGGTAATATCATTAATTTGAGAATTTATGCTTGGAGGGCCCTCGGTTTATTGGGCTATGAATGGTGGAGTTTGCTTTGGTTACGATAGTTGTTCTTGTGTATTATGAGAAAAAGAGGTTATTATGGACCCATGAAGGTTATTAGCCTAGTGCGGGCGATCAGAATTGGCTTGAGGTTTGTTGGTGGACTCAATTATGAATATGGGATTTATATCAGGCCGAATGCGTTCATTTCAGCAATGCACTCTTTATGGAGGAGTATTCGAACATGGGATGTTATTTCATCGTCGGTTATTCATGTAATACTATATGGTGTCGTGTAAGTTGTGAATCGGTTTGATAAATTTCTTATGTGTGAGGTTCCGCGTAGTGATGGTGTTATGTGAGCAGGATGGCTCCTGTGACTCAGGTTATATATCACACCTCAGTTGTGTTTGAGTTTTGTAGCTTACGGCGCTATGTTTCCTCGGGGATGGTATTATGCACTTAGCGTGCTTGTGACCGATATTTGGTATTTTGTAAGTAATGAGCAATTTAGCTCGGTGTATATCTCCTTGTGTGAATTTTATGTGTGGAACGGATGGCACGCCGCAACGGACATGTTATTTGGATCAGGTTGCACGCCGCAACAGTATGATGTTGAGTACAGTTTTCTGTATTCTATTTTTGTTTTCCATTTTCTGAGGAAAGTCCATATTAGCAGCGTGAGTTGAGTAGTCCCTTCCAGAGTTTGTTTTCCTTATGTATCATGTTCGAGTGGGTAGCTTATTGGCACATTCTGGCATCATATGAGACTTGTGGTCATGTTAGGGGTGGCTTGTTTCCTAAGCCATTCGTACTGGGTGAGACAAGATTATTGGATCTAGGATCAGAGCGATCGGATTATATGAAGTATATTAAAGAGCAAATACCATTAGGTGGTTCAGAATGAGGTAATGGTTCTTGTCAGGAATATAGCCTCAATGATTTGTTGACTCGGCAGTTGGTTATGAATGTCTACACGTCTCTTCCGCCGTGGTAGTATTGTGAGAGTTGTAACAAGACTTATACATGTCATGAGGTGCATTGTGAGCATCAGATTCGGGGAATGTCAGTTATTATGATCAGAGAATGTTATTATGGTCCTGTGGATGATGTGGTGCATTGTGAGAATTCGGCAAAGGCATGCAGCCATGTTCTGGTACATCGTGTAGTGATTGGTACGGTGGTCATATATTGGAAGCAGGCCTGGCAGAGAATTTCGGATGTTGAAACTGGGTCTAAGGCTCATTTGTTTGAATAAAAGAGAATATCTTTAGATTTTCTCGAGCTAATGTTCTCAACTGAGTTGTGGTAGCATGGGTAGGTACACAAGGTGTTTAATGTGATTTCAGACAACTCCAGCGCAGTTCTTAGCATGTTCGAGGGCGAGCATATGTTTAAGTGGGAGAGAATGTAACGACCTGATCGGTCGTTTTGAGCTCTAGCATGTCGTTCGGCAGTTTGAGGCCATGAGCAGCTTCACTTCAGGTATTATGACTTGTATGCATGGTTGGAGTTGAATTCCGGGAAGTTCGGAGTTGATTTGGAAAAAAATCTCATTTCGGAAGCTTTAAGTTGAAAGAATTGACTAAGAGCCCATTTGGATTGGCTTGTTTTAAGTGCTTTTAAGCCAAAATAGCTTTTTAGCCATTTTGTAGTGTTTGGATAAAGTAAAAAAGTGCTTTTAAGTACTTATTTTTAAGCTAAAATGACAAAAACAAGCCAAAAGCAAAAAGCTAGAATTCCTAACTTATGGCTTAAAAGCTATTTTGGCTTAAAAATCACTTAAAAAGCCCATCCAAACGGGCTCTAAGATTGGATTATTCAGTAAATGACCTCGAAATCGGAATTTGAAGGTTCCAGCAGGTTCGTATGATGATTTCGGACATGGGCGTATGCCCGGATTGGGTTTTGGGTGACCCAGGAGCGTTTTGGCGCTTATTGTGGAAGTTAGCATTTTTGGAAGAATTTCATAAATTTGGGTAGAAGTGCATTTCAATTCTATCGATGTCCGTTTGGGATTCCGAGTTTGGCAATATCTCCATATGGTGATTTTGGTATTGGGAGCCCGATCGGAAGTGAATTCGGAGGTCTGTAGGTCATTTTGGAATCATTTAGCTAAAGATAGAAATTTTAAAGTTTTGAGAAGTTTGACCGGAAGTGAACTTTTTGATATCGGGTTTGGATTCCAATTTCGGAAGTTGGAGTAGGTCCGTAATGTCAAATATGACTTGTGTGCAAAATTTGAGGTCAATCGGACGTGATTTGATAGGTTCTAGTGTCGGATATAGAAATTTGAAGTTCTAAAGTTCATAAAGCTCGAATTGGGGTATGATTCGTGATTTTGATGTTGTTTGATGTGATTTGAGGCCTCGAGCAGGTCTGTGTTATGTTATGGGACTGGTTGGTATGATTGGACTGGGTCCTGGGGGCCTCAGGTGGATTATGGGTGGTTAACGGATAGAATTGGAGTTGGGAGGAAGAGCTGAAGCCTGCTGTCATTTGGTGTAACCGCACCTGTGAGGTCTTGGCCGCAGGTGCGGAGCCGCAAAAGCGGCCTTGGTGCCGCAGAAGCGGGAGTGACTGGGCTAGGTTGGAACCGCAGATGCGGTCAGCTTGCTGCAGAAGCGGGACCGCACCTGCGGGAGGAAGGGCGCAGATACGGAAGTTGAGGGCCTGGAGGAGGACCGCAGAAGTGGATTGTGGGTCGCACCTGCGGAACCACAGAAGCGGTCAAGTGACCACAGGTGCAGAAATGCTGGAAGTAGTGAGGTTCTTTTAAATCGGGGGTTGGGTTCATTTCAACCACATTTCTTCCATTGGAGCCGATTTTAGAGCAACTTTGAGGTGCCATTTTTGCCATCAAACATGAGGTAAGTGGTTTATGTTAGTTTTGAGTTAAATACATTGATTTTGTATAGATTTTAGCATGAAAATTGGTAGAAACTTGGGGTTGAGGGGAAAATCTAGAAAATTAGTACTTTCGAATTTTGACCACGATTTTGGACATGAAATTAAGAGTAAATTACATATTTGAGTTCGTGAGGTTATGGGTAAACTTTATCTTCAAAAATTTTTGGAATCCGGGCACGTGGGTCCGAGGGCGTTTTTGTCAAATTTTCGATCGGGGTTAGGGATTGTTACAAATTTGATTATTATGAGTAGTTGAACATGTATTGATGGGTTTACATAATTTTGGCTAGCCTTGGAACGTTGTGCATCAATTTGAGTCTTCGGAAGGGAGTGTAATGCCGGATATGGAACTGCGGAGTGAGGTGAGTCTCTTTTCTAACCTTGTAAGAGGCAATTGTCCCCATAAGTAAATTAATTAGATAGGTGCTCCTATTTGTGGGGGCTATGTATGCACGAGGTGACGAGAGGCCGTGCGTAGCTACTATTATGCTTAAGTCCGGGTAGTTTAGGGCCCAAAACCATGCTTTACTTGTAATATTTGAAACCTTGTTATCAACTTAAAAATGCTTAAAACATATCAAACGTATAAATAAATTTCTAAAAGGCTAGACATCATTTCTTGACTTTTAAAAGAGAAGCTTGTCTTTTTCTAAATAATTTCTCCTTGATGAATTCTTGATTTGACTGTTTGAATGTGTTTATCTATTGTGGAACGAGCCGAACGCCTCGCTAGATTAAATAGATGCATCTATGGTTCGCGCCACTCGACCCTCTGGCAATGCACAATTTAAATATTTGTTGGATCGGGTCGTACGACCACGGAATAACTTGTGCGTGCTTGTATTGTTTGCCTTGGAATTCATTAAATGTTGATATTTGTTTCTCCCTGGCCTGAGATAAATGTATAAATGACGAAAATAAATTTGGGAATTTCTTATAAAAGGAAGAATTGTTTGCTTGCCTCATGTTATTGAGTTACAACCCTTTTTATGAAAATCCTCGATTTATTATATTATTGGTATATTGTTATTGGACCACTAGTAAGTATCGAAGTCGACCTCTCGTCTCTACTTCTTCGAGATTAGACGGGATACTTACTGAGTACAGGTTATTTTTGTACTTATGCTACACTTGCTATGCATTTTTGTTGCACAGGAACATGTACCTCTTGCGGCCTAATGGGCATAGCAGCATGGATGATACAAAGACTTAGGTGAGCTGCTTCTCTCGAGGCGAACCGCAGCCGGCATAATCTCTTTCAGTGTATAGTATTTACCTTCTGTCCAATTTGTATCTCGAACAGTTAGTGTACTTCATTTGATTTCCTAGAAATAGCTCATGCACTTGTGACACCGGGTTCTGGGATGCTTATGAGATTATTAAATATTAAGTTTGTTAAAAACATCATCTTATTTCACTAAATTTCATTATTTATGATTTAATGTATCAAAGGAATGATTTCAATAAATACTAAAAATGGGAATTTAATTAATTTATGGGTGTTGGCTTGCCTGACAGTGGTGTCCAATGCTATCACGACCCTTAGAGGATTTTGGATTGTAATACAAGTGATCGTAGCCGTTCATCTCTTTAATAGTGGGTGAATTATAGTGTTCGCTAGACCTTGGCACGATGCTACATTAACGAGTAAGGCATAAGGTTTTGGTCCCAAAAATATAATAGGTACCATTTTTTTTTTCCTGATGAACCTTTTCTTAAACAAGGAAAATCAAAGTGTTTTTATTAATTAATTTTTGTGTACGTGTCTTGCACGTGTACCTCGCGTCAATAAATATTAAACTATGTGTTTGACTTATAAAATAAATATTAAAGAAGAAAATATAAGTTCTAAGAAGTATGAATGTTGATCTCATTTAGTTAGCTCTATAAGATGAGGAATTCCGCCAAAAAAATTCTTATAATTCTTATACTTTAGGTAAAGCTGTCATGACTAATCGATTTTTTTGAAAACTTTTCTCGTGTATAAAATTCAAGTTTGAATCATCTTGAACCTTATCCAACTTCCCCTTTTCTTTATGTTTTTTTATTTCCTTTTGTCCCAGTCATTTTCTTTTTTGGCTGCCTCCCAATTTTCTAATTGTCATTTTACTATTTTACTATTTTTCTTTTCTCCATTCTATTATTTTATATGTGGTCTTTAGCAAGACGCTCAAAAAAAGGACTCCAAAACTTTAAAATTATATAAAATAAGCATTCTTCTTAATCTTAAATGCAAATAATACTAATAATAACAATAAATGACAACTCATATAGAATATATATTTCTTTCTATTGTGTTTATCCTTATCACTTCAAGTATTGTGTTTTTACCAATTTGACTCTTAATACTATACTATAACTAATTTTGTGTTGTTTATTTTAATTTTTGTTACCACCAATGCTCTTCTTACGTAGACAACTTAATGTATCTTAAGAGTTTTGTCAGAATGAAAATAACTTTACTTACATAATGAATTTAAAAATAATTAAAATTAAACTCTTCTATTACTTAGTTATTCAAATTAGTTATTTGTTCTCAACATTAAAGAAAACAGTTTATTTTTTTCATTCAAATTCTTCATATATTAGTTCATCCGTATTTTTAGTATATTTAACTTTAATTATAATTTTATCCAACAATACAATAATTTACTTTTGGATCTTTATACGTGTATTTACTTTTGGGTAAAATATCAGTGTCATTGACTCTGGTCAACCACTTTTCATTCGCTCCTTCTTTTTTTATTCTTAAATATATTTTAGGTAATTTATTTTAAATTAATCGTGTACTTTTAAAAATTAACAAAAAAGAGATATCTAAAAAACTAAAACTTGATAGGGATTAGAATTTCCAAAGTAGACATGATGTGTATTCTAATTGAACTAGATGGGATTGGCCCGGGCAAACCAGGCCCAACACTTTGAATTAGAGTGTGTTTTATTTCGATAAATATTGTTTGACAGCGTAAAGAGTGATATGGTAACTCTTGCTTAAAAAGTATTGCTTTGTGATGAAGAGAAAAATCACTTGTAAGATTCGTTAACATTGCTCAAGTACGAGCTAACATCTAATGCTTTTTGCCACATGAGATAGTATTTTCTGCGAAAAAGGGTCAAATATATTCCTCTACTATTATTTATTGTTTAAATATATCCTCCGTTATACTATCCGATCAAATATACCCTTACCGTTATGGAAAGTTTTATATTTGCCCTTATTTTAACGGATCGGATACGTGAAGGCTTTAAAATAGAAGCCCCAACCTGTTCGATAAAAAGCCAACCATATATTATACTAACACATGACCTGATTCGATCTCCCCTTCCTATCAAAACATCCTAAATCACATTACATCCCACCTCTCCCACCAAGAAGGCCAACTCTGAAGGTGATGTAAAGATGGGAGATGAGACAAGTATTTCTAAAAATTCTAATAAGCTTTATCTGGGTGTCTATGAAACACAATAATTTAAAGTCAAAGACAATACCCATGTGCCTAGAGTTACAGAACATTTATTTCGAAGCTTGTTTGTTTGTTCCTAAAATCTGATTAGATTCAATTGATTGTGCTTGAATCACTTGGCGGCTGTTGGGTGGAAAGTGAAGTGAACATTACAAGCACCTAATGCTAGGTTAGCTTGGAGATCGAAGTTATGGCTGGAAAAAAAAAGTATTCAAATTTGAGGTTAAAAATATATGTTATTGTTTATTGGTAATTAAATTCAGTTGATTGTGTGTTTGTGGAGATGAAAATTCACAAATATCTGGAGTAGAACTTTTGAAGAACACCATTACCTTGGTTTGTTGGGTTTAAAGCTTGAATTTTTAAAAAATAATTAGGAGTTATTTGTTGTCCGAACTTGATTTGGAGCTAATCTTTAATCTTCAAAACATCTGAACTTAATATCTTGAGCTATAAAATCATGATTAGCTACTCTGGAGATAACTTGGAACTAGAAAGAGAGCTAAAGACTCCATTGGAAGCATTCTTCAAAGCTTCGAATCTGGGGGTTTTGATTTTTAAATGACGACCAAAATAATGCTTAAAACTGCTGGAAACTGATATTTGGAGCTTGAAACGTGAGTATCTAACGGTTTTGAGGCAGAAAATTTGAAGAAGAAAGTTAAAACTCCGCTAGCGTTTGGACATAAATTTAGTTGAAATTTGAAAAAATAATTTTTGAAGTAGTTTTGAAAAATAATTTTTGGAAGTTGAAATTATGTTTGGACATGCATTTTATTTGGAAAAAAATTGAAGTTATGTGAGTGGGAGAACAAGTTTCACCCAAAATCTACCCTAAACTAGATATTGGGAACATGAAAAATAATTTCAAAATTTTTTCAAAAATAGATTATTAATCTATGAACAAACAATATTTTCAAAAAAGATTTGAAAAAACGTTGCCAAAATGTATGGCCAAACGGGGCCGGATTAAAGCTTACTTGAAGCTTCAAGTTCAAATCGGGGAAGGGGGAGGTCAGGCCGGGTTATGGGTTATTTTTATGGGTTTGGGTTTTTATGGAACGGGTTGAGGATTCTATTTTAAAGCCTCCACGTGTCCGATCCGTTAAAATAAGGGCAAATATAAAATTTTCCCTAACGGTAAGGTATATTTGGTCGGATAGTATAACGGAGGATACATTTGAACAATAAATAATAGTAGAGGGATATATTTGACCATTTTCCGTATATCCTAAGCAATGAAAAAACATGTCAGCATATGAATGGAGTTGGTATCTTCTCTGCTGAAAGTATAGCAGTGTATACTTGCTAATGGGTTGAGAGATGGCTGGGATAAAATGAAAGAATGGAATAAGCAGAAAAGCTCGTTACTCTTTTCGAGCGGCAGAACAAACACTTCCAACTATAGTATGTTTCACTTTGACAAATACTATTTCTCAGTACAAAAAGTACAATATTCAGCTGAAGTACACGTATTTTATGTTATGGTAACGGAATAAACCCCATATTGTTCATGTAATGCATATCCATGTGTTGATCTCCACTCATTTTCTTCAACTTTCCAATTTTGCACTGAAAAAAGAAATTTAAACAGAGATATAAACAGGGTGTTAATAATGAGAGAAATTAAGTGAAGAATAAATTACAAAACGCTCCTTCAGTTGCTCTTTTCACCAATTGCACTTTATTTCCTCATAAATCACATTTTAGAGATAATGCCAACATCTGAAGAGGCGTCATTTGGGATTACACACATAAACATGTATTCTGATTGATCAAAAGATAAGTATTTATTAATCATAACTACTGAAAAAGTGTAGGATATCCGGGCACAGTCAGACATTCAATTCTCCAGCTTCTTCCTCCAAGCAAGACGGATTCCATTTTGGACTCTGGAAACAAAATCATCAATGGTTTTAGTTTCCTGCAAGTTGTAAGTCGACTCAATCGACAATACAACATGGTGGGTCTAACAGGACAAATGAAGCTGTATTGCGAAAAAAAGAATATATAAACCAGGAAGTTTATTCAATCTTTAAGAAAATGAAACCACACCTCAACTAAGCTCAGTGAAAATTCCTTACCAGAAAATGCACTAAGAAACCACAAACCCAACATTTATGAAGTTATAGTATCATGGGCTTGCAACGCAAGAAACAAACCTGATCCTTGTCCACTAAGACTGCTCGGACACCTTCAGCAAAGTCGCTCTATAGAGCAGATCTTATAGCAACGCGATATTCAGTTTTCGAAAGGAAGAATTATTTATTTTTCATTGATTTGTCATAAGCCTTCACTAATGAAAGCATTCTTAATGCATTCCAAGTGTTACTATTTCTTACAAAAGCATAAAAGAATATTTGTAGTGCATAAAGCAAAAAAAAAAAGTATAGGAGATCTATAAATAATGCGAAACACCAGAATAACCACACTATTAACATTTGTTCTGTTTCGATGGTATCTAAAGAAAACTTGCCAAGTTGGTACCTTATAGTCGTAACAAGATTTTTTCATCAGACCAATTCCATTCCACGTCTAGAAAAAATTGAAACCATCGAAACATAGACAGAGCTAAGTCTTTTGTTCTGTTTTCTTTTCCTCCAAAAATGCTTTTTCCTTAGTTACATCAGTTAAAATAATGGAACATTATTTGGTAACTAATATGAAGCTATCCTCTGTGCTGAGCTAAACAACCTCTTTCTGCAGGACCTAGAAGAGATTATTATTACTTAGATTTTGTTTGTACATTCTCTATTATTTTTTTTCATCGTTCTCTTCTTTTACTTTTACCTCTTCCTCCGTGACCCTGTTGCTGTTTTGCTTTCAACAGCCCTTCTTTGTTGTGCTTCATATTTATTTTTTTTGATGTAATGGGTAGCATTTCATCGGATGGAGATAAGATGGAGCTTAGACGGTGGAAGCACCAGAAGATGCCTTTGAAACACTGCATGCATATGAATAAAACTGGGTGCTTTGAGAATGGTGATGGGTCATTTACAAATATACAAACATTTTTGATTTGTTTTTTGTACGGTGTCTCAAGTCTATTGAGTGATAACACTGATTAATGGTTTAAATTCAATTGAGAAAATCATTCTGGAAAGGTTTCGAATTCAAAAACATCGAAAGCAATAGCACAATCAGCAAAAAAGATCAAGAAATTGCACTTATAGATATGTAAAATAAGTTGTTCTTAAAGATCAGAAAAGCTGAGTTCTTTGGTAAGGAAACTACACTACAGAGGCAGAAAATCAAAGATTTCAGAAGTGTTTCAGTATTGAGATGGGTATCTCAAAAAGAAAAAACGTAATGAGATGGAACCCAAAAAAGAAAAAGAAAGAAAGAAACTGTAAAAACAAAAATCCCTAATTTAAACACCTACCAATTTTAATCAAATACCAATGAATAAAGAAGAACGGCGGAAAAATTCTCATGTTGTTACTAAGAAATCCAACAAAGGCTCACGGAGAAAATTCCATAGAAGATAAAGAGGAGGAGAGATGCTGGGAGTAAAATCCGATAAAATTTCGTGGAAAACATCGACAAGTATCTCATAACCCGCTTACTCACCAAAATTCAGCACACTTGTAAGGGCAGGAGACACAGAAGGTATGTGAAAATACTTAAATACCCCTGTGTCTAAGCAGGGATGTCGACGGTGAGCAACTTCTGCGCTCTTTTATATATTTAGAACTAGTAAGGGTAGCCCGGGCTTTGCCCGAGCCTAACATGAACAAAGCTTTGCTATTATAAATTGAGGTATAGTGACAATATCCGCAAGGAATGAGCTTGTGTCCAAAAGAGAAATAGAAGATTATAGAGTTATCACAGAAATGTTACTCTTTATAAGCCATCTATTTCTCTAATATTTTGTCATTTTAAGTCAGTAGAATGCTTTTGATGTACAAACCAACAAATACAGAAGCTTCAATGCCAAAGTCATATGGTCTTCCAACAGTACCTGCTGATATGAATCTGCGCAGGATAGCAACAATTAAAAAATTTATCAACAAAGATGATAAACTATTATGTCAAATCAACTTTAGCAACAGTGAAATAAATCTAACTATTATATAATTAGAAGACATAATTGTAAAATGTGTAGATAAACATTATGTTTAAGCAAGGACTTGACAGACCACCTGTACAATACTCTAAAAACATTGTAGAGTATGCTTATGAGTGCGGACATAGACATGTCAGATTAGCCAATCCTGGCATAGAATATTAAGGTTCAAATTATAGTTGCACAAGAAATAAATATGAAATTAGAAGTTGTTATTCTTCATGACCACCCAGATATAGATGTAGCACATGCTTCATAGCATATATGACATTTTCGGTTTAGAGTACAAGGAAAATGAAATGGAATATACAAGTTCATCAGTTATTACGGTCGTAAATACATCAGCAAACTGCCTAGTAAATGTAATCATTGAGGCATTGATGTGAATTACTGAGGGTTAATTCAGAGATGAATCTGAAAATATCAAAACTACTCACAGTCTAACAGCAACAATAGTTTTTTCTATATAAAGAGAACTTATGAGAAATAAATATCCAGTTTTACTATTCAATCAAAATAAGAGAAACCTTAACGGGTTTAGAATCTAGCAAGTTCTGACATATAAACATAACATCAAGATTTTGTTCATTATTTAAATATACAATTTCATCTTTTCTGCTGTACATAAATTCTATAACTTTTCTGAATAGCATGTTAAAAGGATTATTTCGCTGAATGACACTTTACCGTATGTAAACTGTTAAGTTTTTTCTGCTTTGATGGGCTATACATGTGTTTTAATTTGCTCCAAGTGCTTTATCTGTTTGTTTGAGGAATGTCATTTGTGCAGTACTGTTAATCCCGGAAAAAAAGATAGCTACAAGTTCACACATTTTCCACTAAAGAAGTTCACATGTTTTAGAACCAGCAGGGATGTCAGTGATTATAACTTATTAAGGACTGTGGCAATATAAATACCAGACATCGGTGATGAATATAATAACACAACAATTTTCTCCTACGGATGCTTCTGCAATAAGCTTTTCCACTAAGGATTCCTCTTTTGTATCTTCTGTATATGTTTGTTCCTTCGGTCATAAGACATTTCTTCACAAACTTATTACTGTGAGATATCTGCATTTCAAATAGTTCACAGAAATCAAGACAAAAAGTACCTCAGTAGACTTTAAGTAGGAGAGTTTGTTGTTTATTCTACTGACAATGGAAAGGTATATGAATTCAATACAATGCTATGACAAAGTTATTCCATTGTAAAACATACTATCATTTAAAAAAGTGAATAAATGTGTATTTGGTTTTGGTATGTTAGTTTCATTCTTCGTCGGATGAGTTCAAGACAACGGTTAAAGTGAAAGACTGAAGCTGAAGTTGTAAACCTTTCAAGTGACCAGCATATATGAAAGTAATAGGTACCATAATTACAATGTTATTTCCCTAATATCTTAAACGTACACACTAAATTTAATAATGCAGGAAAACTTTGTCAAAACACAGTATTCGTTTATGCTACTGAAAACTGTCAGAATGTTAAGAATATAGCAGGGGCAAGTATGGAAAAAGTTGTAAAGCTGTGGAAGAATCATAAAGAGCAGTAAATCAGAAGTATTTTTTTTAACTGGACCTATGTATATATGGGCTACACTCTGACCTGTATAGTGACAGTAGATTCTGTATTTGTAACTATTAGATCTACAGGTTATTTTAGTGTTTATCTCATCTTTTATCGACGAACTTCATGCTTCTAAAACTACACAAAATCAATTTACATTTGTAAGAAATCTACAAATTCTTTCGTCGTCAGAATTGTATATAAGGTAAATAGGTTTATAATTAAAGAAATAAAATTGAAAATACTTCCATAGTAACAGTAGAGCAATTTCTAGGACTGTAGCAAGCTAGGAGTCAACCTTCTCCATATGGAGACTTGTTCTCAGGATCGTGCGCACATATGTTCTAACTATTTACACTTAGTAATCATGCATATAGGGATTCTTATGCAACATATTCTTTAAATGTTTAAGCAAAAAAGCAGCTTTGCTTTTAACACTGTTTCGTTAAGCTTTCTGTATCAAGGACATGTGCAAAGTCGTATGATCTCATAGCTAAACTACAATCTCATAGCTTAATCATTCATAGTGAGAAACCGTTGTTCTATATGTGAACTTCCCTCACTGTAAATTTTTCTCTTTACCATTTGCATCAGATATGGTAATAAACTTTTTGGTGATCTATGGCGTAAAATCAAATTATATTTAAGTAGTTTATCGCAGACAACGAAATAGAGTGTTATCCAGCTGTAAAATGTCAAAAATTGCAAGGATCAAACCAATTTTTGCACAAATTACCCATTTGCATGTCAATAAAATAAATCAATTACAAAGCTGGGGCGACGCATTCAGACGACAATAAACATTCAAAAAACAAAGTGAAATATAAAGCAAAAAGAAACTTACGGAGGAATTAAAGGCCATAGGAAAAATACAAAATCAGAAAGTCACAAGAACAGAGATGAAGCTTCGTCGTACGAAAACATAGATCAATAAACTAACTTTTGAACTATCGAATTACCTTGGAATAACAAAACTTTGAACGTTGGCGTGGGGAGAGAGAAAACAGATTAACCAAGAGAGCACAGTGGTGCTTGACATTGTGACACGGTAACGAAGTGGCTTTGGACTCCACTACAGATTATGGCTGTCCAACTGGAAGGGAAAAAATTAACGGGACAGGATGGGACGAGACGACATTTAAGCGGGACGGTGGCGGGACGGTGGCGGGACGGGACGAAACAAAACGGGACAAACGGGACAAAAAGGGTCATCTCATCTCGTCCCGCTAACAAACGGGATGGGACGGGACGGAATGGGACGGGATAGGACGGGACGTGACGGGTTCGTGGGCCTTTAGTATATTTTTTTTAAAAGAACTTCTAGTTTTTTTGAAAATTACTATATTTTTAAAGGTTGCAATGGCTAGATTTTTGACTTATTTAATAAACTTAAATGTTACTATGTTAAAATAAAAATTAAAAAACTAAGTAAAGAATTATAAAATATTAAAACAAAAGACTTGTAATGAAATATTCTACTAATTATAAATTTATAATACCGTTATAATTTATTTGATATAATTTCAAAGTATTAACTATTAAGTAACTAAGACAATTCATAAAAAAACATCAACGCTTAGAGCCTTTTATTTTATTAATAGAACTTTCAAATCTCAAATACAAATAGAATGCTTTTGAAGAGCATCTAATCTACGCAGCCACCTTCTAGGAAGGGTTCTGTTTGAACTAGGACTCTTAGTAGCCAATTAAAAATTATCATACTAATATTTGTAAGCTCCTATATAGCTTCTTTGTAACTTATCAATAATATCTCTCGGACATTCTACTGGAATTGGCAATGTTGATTGATGTTCCATGAGCTTCATGCCGTCATCGCTTCCAGTGGTAAGTATCTCATTGTATTCTTCTTCTTCCCTAGTGGTTAATTTTTCAAAACCAAGATTTCTTCTTTCTAAATTAATCCAATCTCTAAATAATACGGAAATCTCTAGACTGTCCTCCGCTAATGCATGTCTATGATCTCCAATTTGAAATCTTGCCCCGCTAAAAGCACTCTTCGATGCTACTGATGATGCTTGAATAGCCAGAATATCTCGGGCCATAATTGAAAGTGTTGGAAAAGCCTTGCCACGCTCCCTCCACCATGACAAAGGTTGTTCTTTGCCTTCTTCATCTTTAATATTTTCCAATCCTTAATTAAGATAAGAATCAAGTTCATCATCAATAGAGGAATCAAAACCTATTATATCATCCATATCTTCCCATAAAACTTCTTCTCTAGATTTAGAAGTAGAAGGAGCAGTTTCACAACTAGTTGTATCCATAAATTTATATTTATCAAACATTGATCTAGCATAAGAATATATGCTAGCTTGGCAGTTTTCGAGAGATGGTTGTTCATTTTCTTGAATTTCTAAATTCTGATAAATTTTACGGACAAGTCCCTTTGCACCTCTTAGTTTTAAAGATGGGTTAAGTAGAGTAGAAATTAAATAAACTTCGGGAATAGGGAAAAAATACTTTTTAAATTTTAAAATTATTTCTTTAATGGCCGGTGCATAAGTTGGATTTGTTTTATACTTACCAAATACAACAGAAATTCCACAAATATACCATAATATTTGTGTAACAGTAGGATAATATATACCAGAAAATTATTTTGTAGCATAATAAATTTTTTCTAAAAATTTAGTAAGCTCTTTGATCTCATACCAATCAGAATCAACAATTTAATCAACAGGGTGAGCATTATGCATATTAAATACCTTTTGGATAGGCACCCGATAATCATAAGCAACTTTAAGCATTTCATAAGTAGAATTCCACCTAGTACAAACAACTTTTGAAACTTTTCTAAATGGAAGGTTAGCACTAGCACATTGTTGAGCAAATTCACAAATTCTACTTTGTTTATAAGCACGAAAAATATAGCAATAAGCATGTTGTATTTTAGTACAAGCATCAGAAAATAAATTAAGACCATCTTTTACAACCAAGTTAAAAATATGGCATGCACATCTAACATGAAAAAGTATTAGATTAATTGGACAAAGTCTAGATTTTAAGTTATTTGCTGCGGTTGTGTTAGCAGAAGCATTATCTAAGGTGATAGTTAAAACTTTATTAGTGAGTCTATAAAAATCAAGTATTTGTAGAACAGTAGTTGTAATATATGCTCCAGTGTGTTTTGAATCAACAAATTTATAACCAATAATACGTTTTTGCAACTTTCAGTGATGATCAACCCAATGAGATGTAACAGTTAAATAATCACAACCATTAGGACTACAACCTATATCAGATGTGATAGACACTTTACAATCTAAGTGAAAAAATACACAACGAATATACTGAAGATATTCGGTTTAAAATTTAAAAACATCATTTCTAACCGTGGTCTTAGAAAAACCTTGAAAAACAGGGTTATAAGTTTCTTGTATATAATGCACAAAAGCAGGTTGAGAAGGGAAAGTAAAAGGTAAGCCACATACAGCCACCATTTTTGCTAAGTTCTCACGATCTCTATCTTTGTTATATTTGCGTAAAACATGACCAGAAGCAGGGTCAAGTTGTTGTTGAATTTGATTAGAACCAGATCCACTAGGAGTGTCAGTACTGATGGTAGGATCTATAATTTTTCCGGCTTCTATGTTAGCTTGTATCCATAAAGTGTTGTGATCCCTTATTAAGTGTCTACTTAAACCCCCCATCCCACCACTTGTTGTGTGTGCAAATTATTGCTTACATTTTTCACATATAACACGATGATTGACTTTATCATGTTTAAAAAATTTCCATACAAGTGATGTTTTGGGACGTTCAGCCCTAGACTTACCCCTTACAGGGGGTATATGGGGTAAAGCTTCAGGTTGAGATTGACTCTGAGTTAGAGCTTGTGTTGCGGGACTAGTGGGTGTTTCATCTAATTCTTCTTCCTCATTTTCTTCATCCTCATTTTCTTCGTCCTCAAAAAAAATATCATTGCCAAATTGTCTTTGTAAAATTTCGTGATCTAATTGTTCTCCGACATGAGCATCATAAAATGTGGAGGGTTGGAAAAATGAAGTTTTATCAACATGAGTCATTTCATCAATATGTTTTCTAATTCTAGGTCTAGGAGAAGGGTTAGGATTAGGATTACTACTACTTTTACCTTTACTATTTTTTACTACTTTTTTAAAAAATGCCAAATACATTTTTAGGTGCCATAATTTAAATACGAAATTAAATTAAAAAGCTAACACAAAAATTAATCACAGAAATGAAATACGAAAATATAACACGTAAAGTAAACACAAAAATTAAGCACTAAAATGATACGCAAAAATTATATATTAAAATTAGAAAATGGAGTGAGTGCACCGTGATTAAATATTGAAACTTGAAGAAATTGCCCAAAATATTACTCCAAATACTTGACAAATTAATTTGAAGCTTGAAAGTTGCTCCAAAACATTTGCCCAAATACTTGAAAGTTATCACTTGATACTTGATAGTAACAAAATTGAGAGAATAATATAGATAGAATATTAGAATGTAATAGATTTGAGAGAGAAGATTGATTTTTTGTGGGAAAAAATGAAGAAGAATGAGGGTATTTATAGTAGAAAATAGGGCCAAAGTGTAATTTAATCAACTTAGGGGTTATATTAAAAGTTTGGGGGAGGGGGGGATAGGGACTGTTTGGACCATTGACAACGGTTATTTTTGCAATTTAAGTCGTTTCCCAACGGCTAGTTTTAAAAAAAAAATCTGGCGGGATGCGGGACGAGACGGGACGAAACGGGACAGGACAAACGGGACGAAATGGTCGTCCCGTCCCATCCTGTGTCCCGTTTAACATTGGCCCATCCCTTTAACTTGAAGCGGGATGGGACTGGGATGGGACGGGCCAACCCGTCCCGTTGGACAACCATACTCCAGATCAGAACACGTTAACAGCAAAAACGGGCATAATAGACAATCTAAGCATAATAACGCATGAAATGACCAATTTACCCTCGTGAGGAAGCAAGCATGTTGACGGAGAGCTCTCTTCTATTCCCTCTTCTAAGAAGTAGGAACTAGTAAGTGATAGCCCATACTGCGCACGGGCCGAATAGCATTATGCTAAGTTTTTTTTTTCTTTTTAATTTTTGACATGGTATGATAACGTGCTCATATAATTAGTAGAAAAAAAGCTATAGTTATAAATATTAATACTATGTAACCAATAAAGGTATATCACAACATTATATATATATATATATATATATATATCAAAATGTATCTCACAACTTTGTTTTCCTTCTTTGTGTATATCAAAATTTTATTTTCCTTCTTTGTATATCTAAAATATAATAAGTATAGCTATTTAAAATTTATTGTTGTCTCTATATCACAACAAAAATAATTATATTATTTGTATATCAAGTGTATAATATATCAAGTAATGTGTATACTAAAATACTAAATTGGGTATCACAATTTTCTTTTTCTTTTTGGTATATATCAGTTTGTATATCAAAATTTATGTAAAAAATTTATTTTCTCCCACAATTATATTTATTATTTTATATTAAAACTTTCTCTAAACGTGTTATATCAAAAATTATTTTCCGTCCTCGTATATCAAAATTTATTTACTCCCACAATTATATTTATTATTTTTGTATTTTAGAATTTGCTCTAAACCTGTTATACATTGATATAGTGAAAAATAAAATAATAAAAACAAAAGAGAATACGTATGCTAAGATACTCAAACAAAAACTTTAATGAAAATGAAACCTAATTTCTAGGAATATGGAGTTCTAAATATTTTTTGCTATAATTAAGGAAAATAATTTTGGATATTGGGTGTCAATTTTTTTAGGCTTATGTTGTAAAACCTAATGTAAGGCTAAAAGCTTGTCAATTGTCTTTATGCATTGTCATACAATACCATTTTCTCTTCTTCTTTTTTTTGGCTGTGAAAGAACTCGGATTAGAGTTCATGTCCGAAAAATCGTAAAGTTAATTTTAATTTTGTTAGGCCCAGCTTACCTGAAAACTTAAAATTGAAATGGAGTATTCTTCTGGATAATGTCGCGTTAATTATCATGAGTAAATGTTCAGCTTAACTAGTACGTGGTAACAATATAAATTCTTACTTAGAACGTCATGATTTTTACTTATAATGTCAAGTTAATTAAAATAGTCGTGCATAAGTTCTTAGGGAACGCTACGTACGGTCTAAAATAAGTGTTACTTAAAATTGTTGCACTCCCCTTAAGAAAACCATTTAGTATTAATAATATAAGAGTTACTTTAACTTACTTTTTGTTATATCTTTTAAATTACTCTTTATATATTCTCATAAAATTGAAATGGAGCTTTCTTTATGATAATAATGTTGCATTAATTAGCATGAATAAATGTTTAGATTAACTTATTCATGTTAACAATATAAATTCTAACTTATAAAGTCACGAATTTTACTTTCAATTTCAAGTTAATTAAAATAGGAATACACATATAGTTAGATAATGCTATCTCATCTAAATCAGGTCAGTATCGTTTAAATTTTTTGCAAACTCATTAAGAAAATCATTTAGTATTAGTAATATAAGATTTATTTAAAAATAATTAGTTGTATCTTCTCAAATTACACTTTATATATTCTCATATTTTATAGATTATTTATTGGATTAAGGATAGATTTGAAAAAACATAATAAATTCGTTCTTGCTTTTTCAAACGAACATTTATTTTTGCCAAATTAATTAAGCTGAAATAACACTTATTCTCGACTAAAGAAGTTCATAGCTATTTGAATATGAATAAGGAAAAGAATATATTTAAGACTTAAGCGTTTGATTACATGGGCTACATTCTTTCCCATTTATTTGTTTATATCAATTTATGCAAATATGGAACAACATATATATATATATATATATATATATTAAAGGAATACAAACTCAAATAAAATAGTCATGCCAAATATTTTAAAGTTTTGAGAGTGCTTTTGAGAAGTTTACATAATAGTTTTCGGGAAGCTCCTTTTTATCTGTTAACTAAATACTAATCCTTAAATTGATATATATATGTTTTTTTATCCAAACAATGGCAGTGAGTAAAAAGCTGCCTCAGTATTACTCAAAATTTTGAAGTATATAATACATCATTGATCAAATTTATCTTGATTTAATGATGCTTAAAATATAACGAAGAACTACTTTATGATTTTTCAATTGCCATTGAAGCAACAGCAGAAGTTAAGAACGTAAATTTTAGTAAATTTTAAAACAAAAGAAGGAGACAATTGTATTTTTAATTTTATATACATTTATTTTCATAATTTGCTTAATTTTTGTTATCAAAAGTTTTATATTCAAGAACTACGTTTGTTATAGAAAGACTACCATTAAATTAGGCAGTGTTCGATATTCCTAACAGAAAAGATAAGTAGCAAAAATCTTTTATTTTTATTCATTAAAATTTGATATTGCATTTCAATCATATGTCAAATGAACATGCATTTTTTTCCTACTTTAATCGGGCTTGTTATTGAATATATATGCATGTAATTTTTTTGAAACCCAAATTGAGCAGGTGGATTTTATTTATTTTCTGACAAATAAAATGTTAACTTTCAAAAATATAAAAGAACCTTGATTAAGAAATCAAATTTTCCTAATTAAAGAAAGCAAGTAATAGCACTCTTTAGGTAAACAATTATTGCTTCTATGTGGGTAACTGGGTATATGGGCAAATTGAGTTTGTATGTGAAATGGGGGAATGTAGTGGGCCAACATAGTCAGAGAAGTGATAACGTCCAAAGAAGACTGCGTATGAATGTGTGAACAAAAAAATTGAAGTGGGCCCACTGGTGTAATGATGTAATAAAGCTGCAATAACTCATCTCAACAAGAAGAGTACATTAGTCAACACGAAAAAGGATTATGCTGTAGTATTTGTATGAAGCCTTTAGGTACAACAGGAGTGAAGCACAAATATTGCAAACTTTCAAAAATACCCCTCACGATGAAACAGACATGTTGACCGAGAGATCTCTGCTATTCCCTCTTATAAGGCTAGTTGGCAGTAGTGCCCGGCCCAAGGAGCTTATAAATTTTTGATTTAACATAAAAAAAACTTTTGTTTACAAACTGTGAAGTAAAGTTGGACAAAATCTACATAATTTGATTCAGAATCTATACAAACTGCAGTTCTATCAGCTATATTAGGTCCCTAATAGTTGTCGTGCTCTTAGGAAGCAGAGTGTTTTTGCCTTGCGACCGAGACAACAAGCTGGTCTGGAAAATGCAAAACAAAAAATGCTTTAGCATGTGCGTACTACAAATTATCAGAATGGAAAAAGTAGAAAGTAACACATCCGTACATCACAATTATTAAAAGAAATATTTTTTTGAAAATTCTCTTTAAATTCTTGATTGTAACATACTTTAGAGTCTACTCACCTAAATTATTTTTTTAATTCCATAAATTTTAACAAAAGAGGAGGGGAAATGTATTGGGTATAGCCAATACATTAGTTATAATTTGTGTTTGAATTTGTTTGACTTGCTTTATAGTCTTATATGAGATTAGTGCATATGAAGTCTTCTGTACAGGAACTACACTTGGTGTTGCACTAATAGAAAGTATCTAAAAACATCAAATTTAAATATTTGTACCCCGCCGAAGTAAGGAACCATGATAGTTGAGGAAAAAATATTTGCTAGTGCTAGAAGTTAATGAATGTTACTCCGTAGCGTCAAATCTTATGATGTTTAAGAGTCTTATGAAAAATTAATTATGTACCATTTCTCTCTAAGGCATTTCTCACTATTTTTTCCACCAAGATATGAACGTTCCTGATCTGCTCAATTTAAGCGTTGTCCATCTTTCTTTTATTTGTAGGCATATAAATTTATTACTACTAAAGTAGAGATATATTACCACAATAATATGAAATATAAAGCATAACTATTTAGTATTATTAATAAGCATATGACAATAGACTAAAGAAGTGCAGAATCACCTATATAGTTGAAGTCATGTATTTTAGTAGAAGCAAGAACTTGTGAAATCAAGCCATTATATTTCCAACCAAATTTATCAACCAAAAAAAAAAACATAGAAACGTGGATAAGATGTAAACATGTAGGTTAACACTACTATAAATTTACATATCCAGAACAATGTCCTTCCTTAGACATAAAGATCTTTTTGAATTATTTTCTTTGTTCCTTCAATGATCATTTATCAATATTGTAGGGCTGGTGATAGTTATTATTTCTTCTAATTTAGGTTCTAACAATATATTTTCTACGGACTTTATATGTTTCCAATGGTACTGTAGTTCTATATGTGATTCATTCAGGGATAAACATTTTTGCTGAAGAATAAGGATTAGCTAAATTAATTCCTAAAGAAAATCATTTTAATTAATACTGACACAGGTCTTTCGATGAAATGCAACAATTAACTCTCAGAAGAAAATTAGAAAAATGAAGTCATACCCAGATGTGCAAACATGTAAGTTTGTCTGTGTAGAGACAATGTCATAAGGGACCATCTAGGTTTATTCCTCTAAACATGTAGACCAAAAATTCAAAGAACAATCTAGTGCAAATTACCACAATGGAAGACTAAATAATCAGAAAAATATTTTAAATATTCTGAAGGCTTTGTATTCTGTTGTGCAGTACATTTTAATATTTCAGGAAAATCCCCAAATCAGGAATGTTTACCTGTTAGTCCAAACTATATATACAAAAATACATAGTAGTCGAACCAAAGTCCAAAATTGCATGTATAACTAAAGATATTAAAACATATACTTTAACAAACTGAGAATACTACTCAGATTTCAGTTGTGCTGACCAATTAACTCCCGTTTTTTTTCTTTTAATGATAAATTCAAGAAGCAGCATGACAAAACTAAGATTTTCATGTAACTAAACCATTCAATCAAACATTACTGGAAATAATTCATACACAAAATAGCTATCTATAAGGAATAATAATTTTTACCTCTTTTTTTGTTCCAAGTACTACTTCTCGTCTTCATCTCCCTGGATACATGAAATTATAATCTAACTCTGAAGGACAGAGATGGATTAACAAGCATATGCAAATTTGAAATACCCCAAACATTGTAACAAAAATTGCAGACCGAAATTGGAATAGAGAAATTTTAAGGGCCTGGATTATACAAATTGCATAAAAAAATCGAGTGTAAACTGCAAAGTTGAATTAATTTAGGCAGATCCACTAGGAAACAATCCAAACCCAACAACAGTTGAAGAAAAAGAAACGGAAGAGTAAAACTAACCTTCTAACCTGTGATTATCTTGATGGAGCAAATATTGAATTGCAAAAACTCAGCAAAAATCACAATCTCTTGTCAATATATAGCAGAAATTGATGCGTCAACGGAGAAGCCAAGGGAATCTAAACAAAGCAAAAAGAGAGATGCGAAGGAAAATCTTGGTAAAGCAGAGATTTAGGTGGTGGCAGTCAGAGTGGCTTGCGAAATTACCTATGTAGCCTTTCTCTAAACGAGTCAAATCAGCCAATACAGGGACACAACAGGAATTTGGATAGCACAAGAGCAGTAAGGACGAAATTGTCTCCAGCAGCAAGCAAACATGTCGACGAAGAGGTGTCTGCTTCACCTACTGTACTCACACTTCTAATATAGTAGAAAGTAGGAAAAAATAAGTATATCATAAGGAATTAGAAAATGCTAATTCAGCAGCGTTATATTCGTTAGCTTTGTTAGGTTTTCATTATCAATATCCTAATAAAAAATACATCTATTTAACACTGATTATAATTACAATATTAATTGTTGGTCTTCCTGTTTTTTTCGTCATACTTTTGTAATAGTGAGTAGAATAGATTAGTTGAATTTTAATATTGTCTTCTAAAATTAGGACATAAACGGAACTTTAAGTTTTTTTTTTCCTCCGAAAACGAAATTGTTGTTATATATCAGGTCATAGCTTGCGTGTAGGACTCATTATATAAAAGTTCAATTAAGGAAATATTTATTTATTTAAAATTTTAGTTGATTTCAAATTCCTAAATATTAGAGAAATAATGTTAAAATTTAGCTTATTTTAAACTCTTAATATTAGGAAAATGATTAAATATTTTGTCATGACCCAAATCTACCATGTTGCGATGACGCCTATCGTGGAACTAGGCAAGCCGACTCTTCTACCCAAAACAGCCCGATATTTCAATTTCATGATTTCTTCAAGCTATTTAAACAATAAAACTTTATAAGATAAATCTGAATATCAAAGTGCGGAAAGAAAAACCTGACATCGGAGTGTCACTAGTCATGAGCATCTATTAAGAACTGTTCGATAATACTAAGACTACTACAATCTGGAAACCAACTAATAACATCTATAGGAAAATAAGAGGGAGAAGAGCATGGTTGCGGTCGCCATGCAGCTACCTTGCTAACTCCAACAGATCCGCGATGGATGAAAACAACACTCACTAGCACGTCCAACAATCCCTCGATCTGCACACAAGGTGCAGGGAGTAATGTGAGTACACCAAATCGGTATGTAATAAAGGTAATAAAAACTGAGCAGTAGTAACGAGCAATAAAACATATACAATTCATATCATGAAACCTCAGTAAAATACAACAGGCTTATAAAATCAGGGTTTTGAATCAGCTCAGCTCATTTAAATTCAGTTTCAGTAAAACCATTACGAAGTGATTAAACAGTGAGTAAAAATGATGAAAACATAATCAGCCCCTTGGGCAAAACTCACTCATATACACCCCCCCGGGTAAAACAAATCATAAACAACCCCTCGAGCAAACATCAGTCATATACAACCCCTCGGGCAAACATGAATCATAAACAGCCCCTCAGGCAAACATCACTGTCTCTCATATACAGCCCCTCGGACATACCTCACAATCACTCGTAAATAGCCCCTTGAGCACAACATGAATCAACAACAACACATCGGGAAAAACATCATTTCACTCACCCAGGGTACCCGCGCTCACTGGGGGTGTACTCCGGAGGGGCTCCTACAGCCCAAGCACTATAACAAGCCACCTCGTGGCATAAATCAATCAGGCCCTCGGCCTCATAACAAGCCACCTCGTGGCTTAAATCAATTAGTCCCCCGGCCTCACAAAATCATGAATCAGTAATAACATACTGCGGTGTGCAACCCGATCCCATAAATATCCTCACAAAACAAGCCCTCGGCCTCACTCATTCGTAAACTTCTCGAGCCACTCTGGCTATTAGTAAAACAAGGTATTCAACCCAAAATAATATTTTTATGCATCAAAACGGAGTAATAAAGACTGAGTTATGAAATCAGTAAATATAGTGTGATAGAGTATAAATTTTTAAATCAAAACAGTGAGAGGATAATAAGAAAAGGCCCCTAAGGGTCCAAACAACTTTGGCACGAGGCCTAAATATGACATTCAACCCAAATTTATAGGAATTCTTTCTAAAACACAGAAATATCATATAGTTTCAGTTAAATACGCAACTTAATAGTTGCTACGGGACGGACCAAGTCACAATATCCAATGGTACACGCCCACACGCTCGTCACCTAGCATGTGTGTCACCTCACAATAGTAAAACAAAGTGAAATTCGGGGTATCGTACCCTCAGGACAAGATTTACAATCATTACTTACCTCAAAAAAGCCAATTCCAATACCGAGCAAGCCAAGCGATGCTCCAAAAATATCATCTCGTGCGTTCCGACTCCCGAACGGCTCGAAACTAACCAAAAATAACTCAAATACATAAAATATTGCTAAAGCAACCAATCCCAATCGAAAAAGGTCTAATCTTTAATCAAAAGCCCAAAATCGGCCAAAAAGCCCAACACGGGTACCCGACAAAACTCACAAAATCCGACAACCCATTCAATTATGAGTCCAACCATACTAGTTTCATCCACTTTCGACTCCTAATCGATGTTCAAAACTTAAAAATTCACTTTATGGAACTTTAGGCAAAACCCCAAAAATTTCACTTTGAAATCATCAATCAAATACCGAAAACGAAGATGGATTCATGAAATATAACCAAAACTTAGTAGAGAACACTTACTCCAATACATATGGTGAAAATTGCCTCCAAAATCTCTCAAATCCGAGCTCCCCAACTCAAAATATGACCAAATGAACAAACTCTTGTTTTATATATTTTTCTACCAAATATTCTGCCTTGCTTCTCATGCCAAATGATCCTGTAACTCACTTTTGATACCTCCAATGGATTCCTTGTAAAATTTTAGTCATGTTAGGCTCTTGAATTACTCCATTTGACCTTATATTGAAGGAGATATGTTAGTTTTAATATTTAAAAATAGTGCAGATTTTTAAATACGAATTCAGTGACAATTTCATAATTAATTTGAAAAAATCTGGCAACACAATGTTTAGTAAAATGACCATAAAATCCCCATACAATGTCCAAATTTGGCGATTCTTTTTGCTATGGCTCCGTAATTATGATACGGATCTAATGCTTAAATAAAAACAGAAATGAGCTTATTTGCTTAATGTAGTACCATTTATGCTTGAAAAACAACGTCGAAACATCAAAAGCGCAACACAACCCAAACCTATCTGAAACTCACCCGAGCCCCTTGGGACCCTGTTCGAACATACCAACAAGTCCCATATCATAACACGGACCTACTTGAGGCCTCGAAATACACATAACAACATCGAAACGACAAATCATACCTCAAATTTGAAATCAATGAACTTGAAACTTCCACAACTGATTCCGAAACCTATCAAATCACGTCCGATTAACCTCAAATTTTGCACACAAGTCACAGTTGACATTATGGACATGGTCCAACTTCTGAAATTGGAATTCGACCCTGATATAAAAAAGTTCACTCCTGGTCAAACTTTTCAAAAATCTGACTTTCGCTATTTCAAGCCAAATTCTACTACGGACCTCCGAATATGTAACGAATTGGCCGGTCATTTTAAGAATTAACACCCCGATCCCCTATTAACTGCAATTTTCGTATTTGTTTCTGCTATTATGAGTTGCCGGGAGGATTTATTTGGAGTTTCGGAGAGTTTTGGGACATTTAGTTCCTAAATGAAAGTTTAAGTTTTAGAATTTGGATCGTAGTTGGAACAGTATGAAGACGGCCTCGGAATTGAATTCCGTTGATTCCGTTAGCTTTGTTGGGTAATTTCAGGCTTAGGAGCGTGTTCGGATTGTGTTTTGGAGGTCCGTAGCTTATTTAGGCTTGAAATGCCGAAAGTTGAATCTTTGAAGTTTCCGGTCGGATAGAGATATTTTGATCTAAGGGTCGGAATGGAGTTCTGGAAGTCGCAGTAGGTCCTTGTGTCATTTGGGATGTGTGTACAAAGTTTAGGTCTTTCGAACGAGGTTTGATAGACTTTTTGATCGAAAGCGAAATTCGGAAGTCTTTAGATTTTTTAGGCTTGAATCCATGGTTAATTCGATGTTTTGATGTTGTTTTAGGTGTTTTGAAGATTTGTATAAGTTCGAACAATAGTATTGGACTTGTTTGTTCTTTTGGTTGCGGTCTAGGGGCTTCAGGGTGATTTCAGATGGTTGACGGGAAGTTAGGAATTTGGAGTTGCAGCTGAAGTTTATGGCTGCTATCATAACCGTTTCTGCAGTTGGGAGGCCGCAGGTGTGACTCCCGCAGATGCAGAATCAAGCCGCAGGTGCGGCCAAAGGGTGAGTCGTGAGGAGCCACAAAAGCGGAAGCCTGGACGCATCTGCGATGGCGTAGGTGTGGTCCCAGGCCTTTAAGTGAGAATTGCAGATACGGTTGTGTTTCCACAGAAGCGGGACCGCAGGTGCGGTCCCTTGGCCGCAGAAATGGATTTGCTGGGCAGAAAATAAGAATTTCGAGGGTTTGAAAAGAAAGGTTAGAAAATTGGCTTCGAGATCGAGAGAGGGAGATTTTGAAGAGGAAATCAGTGGGTAATGATTTCCTAATCCCTTTCTAGTTGTATTCCTATAATCTAGTCTTAGTTTTGTCATTTAATTTTGGATTTGAGATGAAAATTTGGGGAAAATTTGGAGAAAGTTCTTAGACCTAATTTTCGAGTTTTGATTGGGAATTTGACATTAAATTTAGATAATTTTGGTATGGTTAGACTCGTGTGAGTATGAGAATTCTGAAAATGTAAATTTTACCCAATTCCGAGGCATGGGCCCGAGGGGCATTTTGGTCATTTTACCTAATTTTGCGTGTTAGCTTAGAATTTATTTGTAGAATCAGTTACTTGAAGTTATATTTACATTATGCAATTGAATTGAATAAATTTGGGCCATTTGGAGTCGAGTACCCGTGGCAAGAGCGTAGTTTCGGGTTAATTTTGAGTTGGTTCGAGGTAAGTGGCTTGCCTAACCTTGTGTGAGGGAAACTCCCCTTAAAATTTGGTATTGTTGATGATTGAAACGCTTTGTACGTGAGGTGACGAGTGCGTACATTTGCTAATTGTTGAAAATCCTGTTTTCATTAAATAACTTTAATTGTGTTTTCCTTTCCTATTTATGTTACTTGCAATTTAAGCCTGCTGTTAGCTTAGAAAATCATGTCTAATTGACTTAATTGCTTTATTTGCTCAAACTGCCTTATTTGGACTATGTGAAACATGTTAGGTTAGAAATACATGTGTTACCTTGGTGTGAAATTCTAATTTAATTGAGTATTCTTCGTGTTGTTGCTGCGTGTTTACTTTAGGACTACGAGACGATATCCCGGGAGATCCCCTGCACACACACACACACACACACACACACACACACACACACATATATATATATATATATATATATATATATATATATATCGATTTGGACTATAGTGCGGGATATAAAGAGATCCCCAACACATATTGAGGATACTAAGGGATCCTTGGGATACCGAGAGATCCCCAACATATATATTGAGGATACTAGGAGATCCTCGGGATACTGAGAGGTCCCCCGGCACACATATTGATGATACTAAGAGATCCTTGGGATACTGAGAGATCCCCGGTTGTTATCTCCGTGTTGAGCTGTATTTCTTTCCGTGATTATTTTGTCTTTGTTATAGTCGTTGTTGTTCTTCCTATCCTGCGTTACTTCTTGCTGTTGCACTTAATTATACTGTCTTATTATATATTGTTATACCTTGTATTTCATTTAACCTCAGTAGGGCCCTGACTTTCCTCGTCACTACCCGACCGAGGTTAGGCTTGGCACTTACTGAGTACTGCTATGGTGTACTCATGCCCTTTCGCCACATGTTTTTCATGTTCAGATCCAGGTACTTCCACTCAGTCTTATCATCCTTGATGCAGGGCATTATTGTAGAGACTTCGAGGTATATCTGCCGCGTCCGCAGACCAAAGAGTCCCTTTCTGTTCTCTATACTAGTATAACCCTTCTGTATTTTCCTTTTGATAGACATTCCTGGAGTTAGAGCTTTTTATGCATCTCTTAGCTTATGATTCATGGGGTTCCGGATTTTGGGAGCTGTATGGTTGAGTTTCTTGGACTTTTATATGGCAGGCGGCATCTTAAACACTATTTTATTCTATTATCTCGATTTTATATTATTTTCTTTCCGCAAATTATTTCTTTTCTGCATTTGTTAGGCTTACCTAGTCGTAGAGGCTAGGTGCCATCACGATAGTTCACATAGGGCGAATTGGGGTCGTGACAAGTTGGTATCAGAACTCTAGGTTCATAGGAGTCATGAATCACAAGCCGGTTTATTAGAGTCTCGCGGATCGGTATGAAAACGTCTGTACTTATCTACGAGAGGCTATGTAACTGTTAGGAAAATTCCACTTCATTTGATTTCCTTGTCGTGCGAGATTTTTGATATCACAATTCTAAACTTTTGTCTTCTATTCTCTTACGGATGGTGAGGATATGTGCTACCAGAGATGATCAGGCACCCGCTCCCTTACTGGAGCTGTCAGAGGTAGGGGCCGGGGTATAGGCCGAGAACGCGCACATGGTGTAGCCAGAGCACCCGCGCGAGGTGCCACCGAGGTGCCACCAGCAGTTCCAGCCGGAGTCCAGGCACCTGATACGCCTAGTGATACTACTACTCCAGCGCTCTAGGAGACTCTTGCGCAGTTCATGAGCATGTACACCACTCTGACTCAGGCAGGGTTGCTTCCCCTTGCTGCTGCTACAACTCAGGCCGGGGGAGGAGCACAAACTCCTGCTGCCCGCACTCCTAAGCAGTGAGTGCATGTTGATCAGGTCCCAGAGATTATTCATTTACAGCCTGCAATCCCAGATCAGCCCGAGGACAGGGCAGTGACTTTCGAGGATTAGCAGCTGAGGCTTGAGAGGTTCAAGAAGTATAAGCCTCATGTATTCAGTGGTCTAGCATCAAATGATGCTCTGGGTTTTCTAGATGAGTGCTACCGTATTGTCCGTACCATGGGTATATCAGGATTGAGCGGGGTTTCCTGCACTACCTTCCAGCTTCAAAGATCCACCTATGAGTGGTGGCGTACCTATGAGTTAGATAGTCCGGATAAGGCAGCTTCCCTGACTTGGATTTAGTTTTTAGATATGTTCTTGAGAGAGTATGGTCCTTAGAGTCTCAGGGACGCATAGCGCGCAGAGTTTGAGCATTTGCGCTGGGGTGCTATGACTGTTTGGAGTATGTTGTCCGTTATAGTAGCTTGGCTAGACATGCCCCAGCCTTGGTTTCTACTGTTCGCGAGAGGGTTCGCCGGTTTATTGAGTGGCTTATTCCCAGCATCAAGTCTAGCATTGCTCGTGAGTTGGAGATGGATATTTCTTATCAGCAGGTGGTGAGCATTACTAGGAGGATAGAGGGTATGCATGCTAGGGATAGAGAGAAGAGGAAGGCCAAGAGATATCGAGAGTCGGGCCATTATTTTGGTGCCTATACCCCAACTGCAGGTCTTCATGGTAGGGGTTATATAAGTCATCCTGTTCATTCAGCTCTTTCAGCAGCTAGTGGTATTCCAGGTCCTCCTAGGCCTCAAGAGTCTTATTATGCACTGCCAATATCTAGTGCACCTCCTGCGCGGGGTGCTTTCAGTGGTCAGTCCAGCAGATCTGGCCTAAGCCAGTCACAGCCGCCGCGTCCTCCTAGGGCTTGTTGTGAGTGTGGTGACACACGCCATGTGGTGAGGGATTGGCCAAGACATGGGAGGAGTACACCTCCACAGACTTCGCAGCCACAACGTGCCCTACAGAGTTCTCAGTCTATGGTTACCGCTCCAGATGCTACCCCACCTGCTCAGCCAGCTAGAGGTGGAGGTCGAGGAGGTAGAGGTCGCCCTAAAGGGGGAGGCCAGGCCAGATACTATGCCCTTCCTACCCATACCGAGGTTGTCGCCTCCGATTCTGTCATCCCAGGTATTGTCCTGGTTTGTCATAGAGATGCATCGGTTTTATTCGATCCAAGCTCCATCTATTCTTATGTGTCTTCTTATTTTGCTCCACATTTGGGTGTATCTCGGGATTCTTTGAGTTCCCCTATTTATGTTTCTACTCCTATGTGAGATTCTCTTATTGTGGACCGCGTTTATCGGCCGTGTGTGGTTGCTCTTAGTGATTTTGAGACCAGAGCCAATTTATTATTGCTCAGCATGGTAGATTTTGATGTTATCTTGGGCATGGACTGGTTTTTGCCCCATTATGCTATTCTTGATTGTCACGCCAAAACCGTGACGCTGGCTATGCCAGGTGTACCACGAGTAGAGTGGAGGGGTACCTTAGATCATACTTCCAGCAAAGTTATTTCATTCCTTAAGACTTAGCGTATGGTTGATGAGGGGTATGATGCGTATCTAGCTTATGTGAGAGATGTCAGTATTGATACCCCTACAGTTGATTCAGTCCCAATAGTACAGGATTTTCCTGATGTGTTCCCAGCTGATCTTCCGAGCATGCCGCCCGATAGAGATATTGATTTTGGCATTGATATGTTGCCGGGAACTCAGCCCATTTCTATTCCTCTATATTATATGGCCCCTCTTGAGTTAAAGGAGTTGAAGGATCAGTTACAGGAATTGCTTGATAAGGGTTTCATTCGGCCTAGTGTATCACCTTGAGGTGCTCCTGTCTTGTTTGTGAAGAAAAAGGATGGTTCTATGCGTATATGCATTGATTATCACCATTTGAACAAAGTTACAGTGAAGAACCGGTATCCTTTACCTCTTATTGATGATTTGTTTGACCAGCTTCAAGGTGACAACTGTTTTCTAAGATTGACTTGGGTTCAAGTTACCATTAGTTGAAGATTCGGAAGCCAGATATCCCGAAGACTACCTTCAGGACTCGGTATGGCCATTACGAGTTCCTTGTTATGTCGTTTGGGCAGACTAATGGCCCAACAGCCTTTATGCATCTGATGAACAGTGCGTTCCGGCCATATCTTGGCTCATTTGTCATTGACTTTATTGATGATATTCTGGTGTATTCCCGAAGTCGGGAGGATCATGAGCATCACCTGAGGATAGTGCTTCAGACTTTGAGAGAAAAGAAGTTATATGCAAAGTTCTCGAAATGTGAGTTTTGGTTGGATTCCGTGGTATTCTTGGGTCATGTGGTTCGAATGAGGGTATTCAGGTGGATCCAAAGAAAGTGGAAGCAGTGCAGAGTTGGCTCAGACTATCCTTAGCTATAGAAGATCCGCAATTTTCTTGGATTGGCGGGTTATTACCGTCGATTTGTTGAGGGGTTTTTATCTATTGCAGACCCAATGACCAGGCTGACCCAGAAGGTGCTCCATTCCAGTAGACGGAAGAGTGTGAGGCGAGCTTTAAGAAGCTCAAGATAGCTTTGACTACAACCCCAATTTTGATATTGCCTATAGGTTTGGGTCTTATACTGTCTATTGTGATGCCTCGAGGATTGGCCTTGGAGCAGTATTGATGTAGGATGGTAGGGTGATTGCCTATGTGTCCAGACAATTGAAGGTATATGAGAAGAATTATCCTGTCCATGATCTCGAGTTAGCTGCTATTGTTCATGCCTTGAAGATCTGGCGTCATTATTTGTATGGTGTGCCTTGTGAGATTTATACTGATCACCTGAGTTTGCAGCATCTGTTCAAGCAGAAGGATCTTAATTTGCGCCAGAGGAGGTGTTTTAGAGTTGCTGAAGGACTATGATATCACTATTTTGTATCACCTGGGCAAGGCCAATATGGTGGCCGATGTTTTGAGTTGCCAGGCAGAGATTTTGGGGAGTTTGGCTTATTTACCAGCAACGGAGAGGCCCATGGCGATGGATGTTCAGGCCTTAGCCAGTCAGTTTGTGAGATTGGATCTTTCGGAGCCCAGTCGGGTTCTAGCTTGCGTGGTTTCCCAGTCTTTGTTATTTGATCGTATCAAAGAACGTCAGTTTGATGACCCTCATTTGCTTGTCCTCAAGGACAAGGTTCAGCACGGAGATGCCAGAGATGTGACTATTGGAGACGATGTTGTATTGAGGATGCAAGGTTGGATTTGTGTACCCAATGTTTATGGGCTTCGGGAGTTGATTTTAGAGGAGGCCCATAGCTCGCGGTATTCCATTCATCCAGGTGCCGCGAAGATGTACCAGGATTTGAGGCATCACTATTGGTGGAGGCAGATGAAGAAAGATATAGTTGGGTTTGTAGCTTGGTACCTCAATTGTCAACAGGTGAAGTACGAGCACCAGAGACCGGGTGGGTTGCTTCAGCAGATAAAGATTCCGGAGTGGAAGTGGGAGAGGATCACCATGGACTTTGTAGTTGGACTCCCACAAACTTTGAGGAAGTCCGATGCCATTTGGGTGATTGTGGATCGCCTGACCAAGTTCGCACACTTCATTCTTGTGTGTACTACCTATTCTTCGGAGCGATTGGCGGAGATCTATATCCGGGAGATTGTTCGTCTGCATGGTATTCCAGTTTTCATCATTTCAGATAGAGGTAGTTAGTTCATATCACAGTTTTGAAGGGCCGTACAACATGAGTTGGGTACTCGGGTGGAGTTGAGTACAACATTTCACCCTCAGATGGACGGATAGTCCGAACTCACTATTTAGATTCTTGAGGATATGCTCCGTGCGTGTGTGATTGAGTTTGGAGGGTCTTGGGATCAGTACTTGCCATTGGCGGAGTTTGCCTACAACAACAACTTTCAGTCCAGCATTCAGATGGCACCGTATGAGGCTTTATATGGTAGGCGGTGTAGATCCCCGGTGGGTTGGTTTGAGCCGGGTGTGGCTCTATTATTGGGCACAGACTTGGTTCAGGATGCTTTGGAGAAGGTTAGGTAATTCAGGATAGACTCCGTACAACCCAGTACAGATAGAAGAGTTACGCAGATCGGAAGGTTCGTGATGTTTCCTATATGTTTGGAGAGCGGGTTCTTCTTCGGGTTTCACCCATGAAGGGCGTTATGAGATTCGGGAAGAAAGGGAAGTTGAGTCCGAGGTTTATTGGTCCTTTTGAGATATTACGGCGTGTTGGGGAGGTTGCTTATGAGCTTGCCTTATCTCCCAGCTTGGCAGGAGTTCACCCGATATTTCATGTTTTGATGCTCCGGAGGTATCATGGTGATCCGTCGCACGTGTTGGATTTCAGTTTAGTCCAGTTGGACAAGGATCTATCTTATGTTGAGGAGCCAGTGGCGATATTGGACATGCAGGTTCGAAAGCTGAGGTCAAAGAACATTACATCAATAAAGGTTTAGTGGCGGGGTCAGCCGGTCGAGGAGTTGACCTGGGAGACCGAGCAAGATATGTGCAGCCGTTACCCTCATCTTTTTACTACTTCAGGTATATTTCTATGCTCGTTCGAGGATGAACAAATGTTTAAGTGTAGGAGGATGTAACGATCCAGCCGGTCATTTTAAGAATTAACGCCCCGATCCCCTATTAACTGCATTTCCCGTGTCTATTTCTGCTATTGTGAGTTGCCGGGAGGATTTATTTGGAGTTTTGGAGAGTTTTGGGACACTTAGTCCCTAAATGAGAGTTTAAGTTTTAGAATTTGGACCATAGTCGAAACAATGTGAAGACAGCCTTGGAATGGAATTTTGTTTGTTCCGTTAGCTCTGTTGGGTGATTTCGAGCTTAGGGCATGCTGGATTGTGTTTTGGAGGTCCGTAGCTTATTTAGGCTTGAAATGCCGAAAGTTGAATTTTTGAAGTTTCCGGTCGGATAGTGAGATTTTGATCTAAGGGTCGGAATGGAGTTCTGGAAGTCGTAGTAGGTCCGTTGTGTCATTTGGGATGTGTGTGCAAAGTTTTAGGTCTTTCGGACAAGGTTTGATAGACTTTTTGATCGAAAGCAGAATTCAGAAGTCTTTAGAGTTTTTAGGCTTGAATCCATGGTTAATTCGATGTTTCGATGTTGTTTTTGGTGTTTTGAAGATTTGTATAAGTTCGAACAGTGGTTGACTTGTTTGTGCTTTTGGTTGAGGTCTTGGATGCCTCGGGGTGATTTTCGATGGTTGACGGGAAGTTAGGAATTTGGAGTTGCAGCTGAAGTTTATGGCTGCTGCCATAACCGCATCTGCGGTTGGGAGGTTGCAGGTGCGACTTCCAAAAATGCGGAATCAAGCCGTAGAAGCGGCCAAAGGGTGAGTCGTGAGGAGCTGCAAAAGCGGAAGCCTGGATGCATCTGCGATGGCGCAGGTGCGAGTAAGTGACTGCAGGTGCGGTCCCAGGCCTTTAAGTGAGAACTGCAGATGCTGTTGTTTTTCCGCAGAAATGGGACCGCAGAAGCGGATTTGCTAGGCAGAAAATAAGAATTTCGAGGGTTTGAAATGAAAGGTTAGAAAATTGACTTGGAGCTCGGGAGAGGGCGATTTTGGGAGGATTTTGAAGAGGAAATCAGTGGGTAACGATTTTTAATCCCTTTCTAGTTGTATTCCTATAATCTAGTCTTAGTTTTGTCATTTAGTTTCGGATTTGGGATGAAAATTTGGGGAAAATTTGGAGAAAGTTCTTAGACCTAAATTTCGAGTTTTTATTTGGAATTTGACATTCGAATGGATAATTTTGCTATGGTTAAACTCGTGAGAGTATGAGGATTATGAAAATATAAAATTTATCCGATTTCGAGGCATGGGCTAGAGGGCATTTTGGTCATTTTACCTAATTTCACGTATTAGCTTAGATTTTATTAGTAGAATCAGTTACTTGATGTTATATTTACATTATGCAATTGAATTGAATAGATTTGGGCCTTTTGGAGTCGAGTACTCGTGGAAAGAGCGTGATTTCGTGTTGATTTTGAGCCGGTTCGAGGTAAGTGGCTTGGCTAAACTTGTGTGGGGGAAACTCCCCTTAGGATTTGGTATTGTTGATGACTGAAACACCTTATACGTGAGGTGACGAGTGCGTACTTGTGCTAATTGTTGAAAATCCTATTTTCATTAAGTAACTTTAATCGTGTTTTCTTTTTCTGTTATGCTACTTGCAATTTAAGCTTGCAGTTAGCTTGGGGAATCATGTATAATTGACTTAATTGCTTTATTTACTCAAACTGCCTTATTTGGACTATGTGAAGCATGCTAGGTTAGAAATACTTGTGTTACCTTGGTGTGAAATTTGATTTAATTGAGTATTCTTTATGTTGTTTCTGCGTGTTTACTTTGGGACTACGGGACGGTATCCCGGAAGATCCCCTGCACATATATATATATATATATATATATATATATATATATATATATATATATATATTTGGACTGTTGTGCGGGATACCAAGAGATCTCCAGCACATATTGAGGATACTAAGAGATCCTTGGGATACCGAGAGATCCCAAACATATATATTGAGGATACTAGGAGATCCTCGAGATACTGAGAAATCCCCCGGCACACATATTAAGGATACTAAGAGATCCTTGGGATACTGAGAGATCCCCGGTTGTTATCTCCATGTTGAGTTGTATTCCTTTCTGTGATTATTTTGTCTCTGTTATAGTCGTTGTTGTTCTTCCTATCCTACGTTACTTCTTGTTGTTGCACTTAATTATACTGTCTTATTATATACTATTATACCTTGTATTTCATTTAACCTTAGTAGGGCTGTGACTTTCCTCATCACTACCCGACCGAGGTTAGGCTTGACACTTACTAAGTACTACTCTGGTGTACTCATGCCCTTTCTGCGCATATTTTTCATGTGCAGATCCAGGTACTTCCACTCAGTCTTATCATCCTTGAGGCGAGGCGCTGTTGTAGAGATTTTGAGGCATATCTGCCGCATCCGCAGACCGAAGAGTCCCTTTCTATTTTTTGTACTAGCATAGCCCTTCTGTATTTTCTTTTTGATAGACATTCATGGAGTTATATCTTTTTATGTATCTCTTAACTTGTGATTCATGGGGTTCCGGATTTTGGGAGTTGTATGGTTGAGTTTCTTGTACTATAATATGCCAAGCGGCATCTTAAACACTAATTCATTATGTTATCTCAGTTTTATATTATTTTTTTTCCGCAAATTATTTCTTTTTCACATTTGTTAGCCGTAGAGACTAGGTGCTATCATAATAGTTCACGGAGGGCGAACTGAGGTCCTGACAAAATCACAATCCGGACGCGCTCCTAAGTCCAAAATTACCCAACGGAATTAACGAAACCATCAGAAATCCAATTTGAGATCAAATTCTAAAAAGACAAAACTTGGTCAAACCTTTCAAATTTAAAGCTTCTAGATAAGAATCATTCTTCTAAATCAATTCCGAATAACCTTAAAACCTAAACCGATGATTCACATTAATCATAATACTTCATGCGGAGCTACTCATGCCCTCAAACAACTGAGTAAAGTGAAATTGCTCAAAACGACCGGTCGGATCATTACATATTTATTTTGTCCAGTGTGAAATTTAGTTTTAAAAGGCATAAAAGGAAAGTAATATTTCGCTAAGGGTCTTCTTGATTTTATATTTTTTTAAATTAAGTAATGGTAATATCTAATTTATAGTCTTTTTTAAATTCATTTTTGCTTTTAAATTTATTGAAGGATACTATCAATTGAAGTTTAGCTTTGCTTTGGATGATAAAATATCCGCGTTAGTTACATGTTGGCTGAGGTATAAAGCTATAATAAGTAGAATTTTAGTTGATTTCGAAATCCTAAAAATTAGGAAAATAATTAAATAATTGTTTTGTTTAGTGTAAAATTATTTTTTAACAGGTATAAAAGGTGAATGATATTTTGCTAAAAGCCTTCATGCTTTTAATATAGTATAGATAAACTAAGTTATGGTAATATCCAATTTAAAGTTTTTTTTTTAAATTCTTTTTTGCTTTTCCTTATTGAAGGATATCCATCAATTGAAGTTTAGCGTTGCTTTGGATGATAAAATATCCATGTTAATTACATGTTGGCTGAGGTATTAGGACTTTTTACATAGCCTAAAGAAGGAAAGTTATAATAAATAGAACTTTAATTGATTTTGAAATCCTAAAAATTAGAAAAATAATTAAATGACTATTTTTTTAGTGTGAAATTATTTTTTAAAGGGCATAAAAGGCGAACGACATTTTGCTAAGGGCCTTCGTGCTTTTAATATAGCATAGATATAGATTTTGATGTGCATCGTTAAGATAGTATAATATTTATTTTTATCTGCATATACATTTTAAAATATTTTTTTGACTTAACTAATTAACATTCATTTGTTGATAAATTTTTAGTGACATAATATTTGGGTTGAACTAATTGAATCTCATTTAGTCACGAATGATGTTGTTGATATATGTTCTCTTTTATCACTTGAATGGCTTTATCACTGTCATACAATTAATATTGATATTTATCACGAATTTAATATTTATATCTTAATTAAAGATAACAATTTAGTAAAATAATCTTAATTGATTTCAAACTTTTAATTCAAGTAAGGAAATCTAATAAATAAATTTTTATTGATTTTTAAATTCTTAAAATATTAAAAAAATAAGTAAATGACCCTAGTTGTTCTGATCGTATACTTGGGAAAATATGTAAAGTGACCCTAGTTATTCATCTTAAACTATATTTCTTAATTTCAATTTAATGTATAATTAGTATGAAAATAGTTGAAAACAATATCTTTTCAACTATGATAATATCTTGATTTAACCTTTTATAATCATTAAGAAATTGAGAATAATATATCGTCTATTCGCATTTATAAGTAAGACATTATGTTACTTAATTCATTAAAATAATAGAAAAAATATTATACTAAGAAAAAAAAGGGAATCTTCATACTATTGTGGAGAAAAATGTGTTCCTTTCCGTTGTAAGCCTTTATTTTACTTGTCATTATATAAATTCTTTGAATTAAATATATTTTTGTCCTTACATTTTAAAATGGTACGGCATTTTTAAGAAGAAGAGCGAAAATAACTACTTTTAGATAAGAGAACATTTAAGTCAAAGCGTATTTTAATATTTAGTCTAGAATTTGTCACGACCAAAAAATTTATTAAAGGTCGTGATGGCGCCAGACACCACTATCAGGCAAACCAACACCAAGAAGTTAATTAAATTCCCATTTTAGTATTTGTTGAAATTATTTCTTTTATACATTACCATAAATAATGAATTTCACCAAATAAATAATGATACCTTTAACAATTTTAAAATACTGTATAATCCCATAGACATCCCAGAACGCGGTATCACAAGTGCATGAGTAATTTCTAAGAAACAATGTAATACAATAACCGTCCGGAATACAAGTTGGACAATAGAGAAAATACAATACAATACTCTGAAGGAGAATCTGTTGGCTATGGGTCGTATCGAGAAGTACAGCTCACCTAAATCCCCGTATCAATTATGTCGCTGCGTCAAACTAGGCCGCTGGACATATATGTGCCCATGCAACAAAAATGCACAGCAAGTGTAGCATGAGTACGAAAATAATGCGTACCCAGTAAGTATCCCATCTAATCTCGAAGAAGTAGTGATGAGAGTGTAACGACCCGGCCGATCGTTCCATCAGTTACCGCTCCGTTTTCCTCATTTCTGCTTTTTATGTGTTGTTCAGTTGTATTATGTGGTATCAGATTGGTTGGTTCGGGTTCGGAGAGGTTTTGGAGAGGAATGAGACACTTAGTCTCTTTTTGCGAAGTTTTAATTGGAAAAGTCAACCGAAAGTTGACTTATGAGTAAATGATCTCGGAACATGATTTTTATGGTTCGGATAGCTTCGTGAAGTGATTTGGGACTTAGGAGAGTGATCGGAATGTAATTTGAAGGTCCGTGGTGGATTTAGGCTTGAATTAGCGAAATTGGAATTTTGGCGTTTTCCGGTTAGTAGTGGAAATCTTGATATCGGGGTCAGAATGGAATTCTGGAAATTGAAGTAGGCCCGTTGTGTCATTTGTGATGTGTGTGCAAACTTTTAGTTTATTCGCCGGAAATTTGATAGGCTTTTTGATCGTTTGCGGATTTCGAAAGTTTTGGAATCCTTAGGATTGAATCCGAGGGTGATTTGGTGTTTCGGTGTTGTTTTGAGTGCTCCGGGGATTGGTATAAGTTTGAATAGGAATATGTGACTTGTTCGTATTTTTGGTTGAGGTCCCGGGGGGCCTCAGGATGATTTCAGATGGTTATCGGAGAGTTGGAGAATAGAGTTTGCAGCTGAAGCTGCTGTGTTTCTGTCATAACCACACTTGCGGTTTGGGGACCGCAGGTGCGAGCCGGCAGCGTTTTGATCACAGGAGCGAAGGCCAGTTGGCTGGGGAGGCAGCGTAGATGCTAAAGGTTAGTCGCACCTGCGAGTCCGTAGATGCGGTGGCTTGATCGTAGGTGCGGATGGGGACTTTAAGTGAAATTCCGCAGATGCGGACTTCTTGTCGCAGGTGCGAGGGCGCAAGTGCGTATTGAACCATAGATGCGGAACCCCTGGGTAGAACATATAAATTCTTAACTTCGCGAAATTTGAGCTATTGTCCACAATTTTTATCCAGAGTTGAAGCTTTTTAGAGGGTTTTGAAGAGGGAATCAAGGGGTTTTTCATTGAGGTGAGTTTCTTGAACCTAAAACTCGATTCTATTTTGATTTTTAGTTTTTTAAGCATGAAATTTATGAGATTAAGGGTGAAAAATTGGGAAGTTAGGGCTTGAAATTGGAGAGGTAAAATTGAAGATTTGAGGTCCATTTCGATGTTCTTGGTATGTATGGACTAGTGGGAGGATAAAGATTCTATTGATGTGATTTTTATCGGATTTCGAGACGTGAGTCCGGGGGTCGGGTTTGACCAATTTCGGGATTTTTGATGTAATTTAATTATTTTCGCATGGGCTTCGTTCCTTTAGCATATATTGATGTTATGATTATGATTTTGGATAGATTTGACGCGAGTTGAGGCCGAGTCGAGAGGCAAGGGCGTCACGGAATAGGATTTCATCCGGTTTGAGGTAAGTAACGATTTTAAATCTAGACCTGAGGGTAAAAAAACCCCGAAATTTCGTACTGTTTTGATAAATGAGGTGATGCACATGCTAGGTGACGAGCGTGTGGGCGTGCACCCGTAGGGATTGTGACTTGGTCCATCCCGTGGCGACTGTATAGTTACGTATTTTGATATACTGTATATGATATCCATGTGTTTTTGCAATGAATCTGTTAACTTGCGCTGAATACCATGTTTGGCGTCTTGTGTCGAACTGTTTAGACCCTTAGAGCTATTTTACTACTTTCCTCACATTTATTTGATTTGAAAGTATATCCTCAGTCATGTTTTACTTGTTTATTATTTAATCCGGTTTCATTACTCTACTTCTTAATACAATGAAAACTGTTTGGGCTGAGTTTCCCTGATTTTTACTGAAATGCCCGAGTGGCGGTGAGGTTAATGACTGAGAGAGGTTGAGGACCTAATGGTGAGGGTTATATATATGTTATGAATCGGGTTGCGTGCAGCGATATATATATATGGATCGGGCTGCGCGCTGCAGCAATATGATGCTTGGGCTATAGGAGCCCCTCCAGAGTCTGTACACCCCCAGTGAGCGTAGTCGACTATATGTTATGGATTGGGCTGCATGCCGCAATAGTTATTATTATGAGATATCTATTGAGCCGTAATGCTGAGTGTGAGTACTGATTGGCGAAAGCTGAGTCACGAGTGACTGAGAGGCTTGCCCGAGAGGCTATACTTATGAATGATACTTTGCTTGAGGGGCTTGTTTATGAGATTTTCTATTTTCACTCTTCTTTTATACTGAGCCTCTATTGAAAAATGTTGAATTAATGTTTCAAAGGATTTTCATTGAAGTTGGAGTTTTTACAAGGTATTTGGTTATGGAACTGCAGCGTTTGACTTTGATATATCTGTTGAGATTCTTTATAAAGTATGCATAAGATTTCAAATGCTCGTCACTGCACTCAGACTTTATTTACTTTAGTTACTTATTGAGTTGGCATACTCACGTTACTCCCCATACCTTGTGTGGAGATCCATGTGCCAGAGTATCATAGTGAGAGCCTTCAGCTCCTTCAGAGTCTTATTCGGAGATTGCAAGGTAGCTGCACGGCGTTCGCAGGCCTGCCTTTCTCCTTCCTATCCTAGTACTTTGTTTTTCAGACTTATTTTATATTAAGTAGACAGTGTTGAGTTGTATTTAGTGGCTCACGACTAGTGACACCAGATTCGGGCTGTGTTGATGTATTTACGTACTTGTTTCCGCATATTTCTTTTGATATTTACGAATGAAAGATTTGAGACATAATCTATTTAGAAAACAATGAATTTTACAAAAGATCTTCATGTTGTTTGTGTTTTTTTGGCTGGCCTAGTACTGTGATAGGAGCAATCACGACCGGGGTGTTTGGGGTCGTGAGAAGTTGGTATCAGAGCCTAGGTTACATAGGTCTCAGGTCATGAGCCGGTTTAGTAGAGTCTCGCGGATCGGTATGGAGACGTGTGTACATATCCTCGAGAGGTTGGCGAACCTTTAGGAAAAACTTTACATTCTTGAAATTCCTGTCGTGCGGATCCGTTGATTCTATTACTAAACTTCTGTTATTCTATTCTCTTACAAATGGTGAGGACGCGTGCTACCGGTCAGGATGGACGACCACCAGTACCACCAGTTAGGGCCACTAGAGGCTGAGGATGCGGTTGAGGCCGTGGTAGGGGCAGGGGTGTAGCCCGCACATTATCTAGGGTAGCACGTGTAGATGCACCAGCCGCCCCAGTTCATGATCAAGTTCTAGTTGTGGACGCTCCAGGAACACCATCTTGTTATTCCAGGCCTTCAGGAAGCCCTAGCCTAGATTTTATCAGTGTGCACTGGCCTAGCTCAGGTGGTCTCAGTTACTACGACCACAACTACTTCTCAGGCCGGAGGAGGCACTCAGACTCCCACTGCTCGCACGCCTGAGCAAGTTGTATAGGGACTTTAGACATCGGGGGCACCTCCAGCCCAGCCGGTTGCACCAGCCCAGGATTTGGTGGTACCAGTTATGCCTAACGACGAGCAGCATCGATTGGAGAGGTTTGGTAGACTTCAGCCTCCGTTTTTCAGTAGTGCAGAGGGCAAGGATGTCGAGGGTTTCTTAGACAAGTATTAGAGGATGCTTCGGACCGCAGATATTTTGGAGACCAGTGGGGTCTCGTTCACTACCTTCCAGTTTTTAGGAGTTTCCTTTACTTGGTGGGAGGCTTATGAGAGGCATATGACTATTGATGCGACATTCCTTACATGTCAGCAGTTTTTCGCTCTCTTTTAGGAGAAGTATGTGCCACAGTCTCGCAGAGAGAAGCTGCGCAGGCAGTTCGAGCAGTTGCATCAGGATGATATGACTGTGATGTAGTACGAGATAAGATTTTCAAAGTTAGCTCGTCATGCTGTATGGTTGGTTCCTACGGATATGGAGAGGATCAGGAGGTTCGTTGATGGCCTCAATATCAGCTTCAGATTGTTATGACCAGAGAGAGGGTGTCAGGTGCTACTTTTGAGCAAGTTGTTGATATTGCTCGAGAGATTGAGTCAGTTTGTCGCTAAAAGCGAGATAAGAGGGAGGCCAAGAGGTCTCGAGGATCGAGTAGTTTCAGTGGCGCTCCTTTGAGAGGCCAGTTTCAGCACGACAGAGGCCTTCCATTCAGACATGCTCAGTTACCCCGCCCAGTTCATCGTGGGCATCATCGGGCCGTGGTTCTCACAGTTCACATCAGGGCCATTCATCACTTAGTTCCCTACCAGCCTAGAGTTCCTCCCGTGCTCTATCAGTTTAGGGTTCTTCCATGCCAGGTCCTTCTACCGGTCATCCCGGTGCTAGGGGTTCCCTTTAGTCCCCGTCTCCAGCACCATGGAGTTGTTATGAGTGTGGAGAGTTTGGGCATATTAGGAGGCAATGTCCTCTTCTTCTTGGGGGTTCAGCTTAGCAAAGGAGTCAACCCCCGACTTCAGCTCCAGTTATTCACCACTCGCCCATGCAGCTAGGGGTGGGGGTCAGTCAGCTAGGGGTCGTTCCAGAGAGGGAGGTCGATCCAGTAGTGGTCAGGCCCGTTTTTATGCACTCCCAGCTAGACCTGATGCTATTGCTTCAGATGCTATGATTACAGTTATTGTCTCGGCTTGCCACAGAGATGCCTCTGTGTTATTTGATCTTGGTTCCACTTTTTCATATATGTCATCATATTTTGCATGTTATTTGGATACGACCCATGAGTCTCTTACTTTATCTGTTCGTGTATCTACTTCGATGAGTGATACTATTGTTGTGGACCACGTATATCGGTCATATGTAGTGACTATTTGGGGCCTGGAGACCCAAGTGGACCTTTTGTTTCTTTGTATGGTGGACTTTGATGTGATATTAACATGGATTGGCTATCTTCGTGTCGTGCTATATTGGACTGTCATGCTAAGATAGTGACGTTGGCTATGCCAGGTGTGCCACAGATTGAGTGGCGAGGTTCGACTGATTTTGTCCCCAGTAGGGTGATCTTGTTTTTGAAGGCCTAGCGGATGGTTGGAAAAGGTTGTCTTGCATACTTAGCTTTTGTGAGGGACGACAGTGCAAAGACTCCGAGTATTGATTCTGTTCCAGTAGTGAGGGATTTTCCTGATGTGTTTCCTGCAGACCTACCGGGCATGCCACCAGACAAGGATATTGACTGTGGTATTGATTTGGTGCCGGGCACTCAGCCCATTTCTATTCCACCGTATCGTATAGCACCGACGGAGTTGAAGGATTTGAAAGAGCAGCTTCAGGAACTCCTTAATAAGGGGTTTATTCGGCCTAGTGTGTCGCCTTGGGGTGCGCCTATTCTATTTGTTTAGAAGAAGGATGGCATGATGAGAATGTGCATTGATTACAGGCAGTTGAACAAAGTTACAATCACGAACAAGTATCTTTTGCCTTGTATCGATGATTTATTTGACCAACTTCAGGGAGCGAGAGTATTCTCCAAGATTGATCTCCGTTTAGGGTATCACCAGTTGAAGATCAGGGACTCGGATATTCTTAAGATAGCCTTTAGGACCCGATATGGTCATTATGAGTTCCTTGTGATGTTTTTTGGTCTGACCAACGCCCCGGCAACGTTCATGCATTTGATGAACAACGTGTTGCGGCCTTATCTTGGCTCGTTCATTATTGTATTCATTGATGATATTCTGGTGTACTCGCGTAGTCAGGAGGAGCATGTAAAGCATTTGAGAGTTGTGTTGCAGCATTTGAGTGAGGAGAAGCTTTATGCAAAGTTCTCCAAGTGTGAGTTTTGGCTCAATTTAGTGGCTTTCTTGGGGCACGTGGTGTCCAGTGAGGGTATTCAAGTTGATCCGAAGGATATAAAGGCGGTTTAGAGTTGGCCCAGACCATCCTCAGCCATAGAGAGTTGCAGCTTTCTTGGATTGGCGGGTTATTACCATCGGTTCATTCAGGGATTTTAATCTATTGCATCACCCTTGATCAAATTGACTCAAAAGGGTGCTCTATTCAGGTGGTCGGATGAGTGTGAGGAGAGCTTTCAGAATCTCAAGACTGCCTTGACCACAACTCCAGTGTTAGTTTTGCCATCAACTTCAGGTTCATATACAATATATTGTGATGCTTCAAGAGTTGGTATTGGGTGTGTGTTGATGTTGGAGGGTAGAGTGATTGCTTATTCTTCTCGTCAGTTGAAGCCCCATGAGAAGAACTACCTTGTTCATACTCTAGATCATTTTTCACGTATTGAAGATTTGGAGGCATTATCTCTATGGCGTGTCTTATGAGGTGTTTACTGATCATCGTAGCCTCCAGCACTTGTTCAAACAGAAGGATCTCAATTTGAGGTAGCAGAGATGGTTGGAGCTGCTAAAGGACTATAATATTACCATCTTGTACCATCCGGGGAAGGCCAATGTAGTGGTTGATGCTTTGAGTAGGAAGGCAGTGAGCATGGGCAGTTTGACATATATTCCTGTTGGGGAGAGACCACTTGCAGTTGATGTTCATGCCTTGACCAATCTGTTCATAAGGTTGGATATTTCGGAGCCCAGTCGGGTTTTAGCTTGTGTGATTTCTCGGTCTTCCTTGTTTGATCGCATCAGAGAGCACCAGTATGATGATCCTTATTTGCTTGTCCTCAAGGACAGAGTCAGCACGACAATGCCAGAGATGTGACTATTGGTGATGATGGAGTATTGAGGATGCAGGGCCAGATATGTGTGCCCAATGTGGATGGGCTTCAGGAGTTGATTCTGGAGGAGGCTCAAAGCTCATGGTATTCCCTCTATCCGAGTGCCGCGAAGATGTATCAAGATCTGAGGCAGCACTATTGGTAAAGGAGAATGAAGAAAGACATTATAGGATTTGTATCTTGGTGTCTCAATTGTCAGCAGGTGAAATATGAGCATCAGAGATCGGGTGGCTTGCTTTAGCGGTTAGATATTCCAGAGTAGAAGTGGGAGCGGATCACCATAGATTTCGTAGTTGGGCTCCTACGAACTTTGAAGAAGTTCGATGCTATTTGGGTGATTGTGGATCGGCTGACCAAGTCCGTGCACTTCATTCCTTTGTGTACTACCTATTCTTCGGAGCGGTTAGCTGGGATTTATATCCGAGAGATTGTTCGCTTGCACGGGGTTCCAGTTTTCATCATTTTAGATAGAAGTACTTACTTCACTTTGTAGTTTTGGAGAGCCATGCAGAGAGAGTTGGGTACTCAGATTGAATTGAGCATAACTTTTCACCCTCAGACGGACGAGCAGCCCGAGCGCACTATTCAGATATTGGAGGAGATGTTGCGCGCTTGTGTCATTGATTTTTGTGGTCCATGTGATCAGTTCCTACGGCTCGTGGAGTTTGCATATAACAACAGTTATCAGTCGAGCATTCAGATGGCTCCATATTAGGCTTTAAATAGGAAACGGTGTAGATCTCCAGTTGGTTGGTTTGAGCCCGACGAGGCTAGCTTTTGGGTATAGACTTGGTGCAGGATGCTTTAGACAAGGTGAAGGTAATTCAGGAGCGACTTCGTACAGTGCAGTCGAGACAAAAGAGTTATACTGGCATGAAGGTTCGTGATGTGTCCTACATGGTTGGGGAGAAGGTTCTATTGAAGATTTCACCCATGAGGGGTGTTATGAGATTTCACCCATGTGATGTGTCCTACATGTTTTGAGGTGTTTCAGAGGATTGGGGAGGTGTCTAATGAGCTTGATTTGCCACTCAGAATGACTAGTGTGCATCCGGTATTTCATGTTTCTATGCTTCGAAAGTATATTAGTGATCCGTCTCATGTTTTGGATTTTAGCACGGTTTAGTTAGATGATGATTTGACTTATGATATGGAGCCAGTGGCTTTTTTGGAGCGTCAGGTTCGAAAGTTGAGATCAAAGGATATAGCTTCAGTGAAAGTGCAGTGGAGGGGTTGGCCCATGGAGGAGGCTACCTAGGAGATTGATCGAGAGATGCGGAGCAGATATCCTCACCTGTTTGAGGCTTCAGGTATGCTTCTTGACTCGTTCTAGGACGAACGTTTATTTAAGAGGCGGAGGATGTAACGATCTGGCCGATCGATTTATGAGTTACCGCTCCGTTTCCCACATTTTTTCTTCTTTATGTGTTGTTCAATTGTATTATGTGGTATCAGGTTGGTTGGTTCGGGTTCGGAGTGGTTTTGGAGAGGAATGAGATACTTAGTCTCTTTTTGTGAAGCATTAGTCGAAAAAGTCAACATGAACTTGACTAGTGAGTAAATGATCTCGGAACATGGTTTTTATGGTTCGGATAGCTTCGTGAGGTGATTTGGGACTTAGGAGCGTGATCGGAATGTAATTTGGAGGTCCGTTGTAGATTTAGGCTTGAATTGGCGAAATTGAAATTTTGACATTTTCTGGTTAGTAGTGGAAATCTTGATATCGAGGTCGGAATGGAATTCCGGAAATTGGAGTAGGCCTGTTTGTCATTTATGACGTGTGTGCAAATTTCAGGTCATTCGGAGGAGATTTGATAGGTTTTTTGATCATTTGCGGGGATTAGTACAAGTTTGAATAGTGGTATGTGACTTGTTCGTATTTTTGGTTGAGGTCCCGGGGGCCTCGGGATGATTTCGGATGGTTATCGGATAGTTGGAGAATAGAGTTTGCAGCTGAAGCTGCTGTGTTTCTGTCATAGCTGCACCTGCGGTTTGGGGACCGCAGGTGCAAACCGCAGAAGCGGCGTTTTGATCGCAGGAGAGAAGGCCAGTTGGCTGGGGAGGCAGCGCAAATGCAGAAGGTTAGTCACACCTGCTAGCCCGCAGATGCGGTGGCTCTATTGCAGGTGCGAATGGGGACTTTAAGTGAAATTCCGCAAATGCAGACTTCTTTTTGCACGTGCGGTATTGGATCTCAGATGCAGAACCCTTGAGCAGAACATATAAATACTTGCCTTCGCGAAATTTAAGCTATTGTCCACCATTTTTATCTGGAGTTGAAGAATTTTAGAGGGTTTTGAAGAGGGAATCAAGGGGGTTTCATTGAGGTGAGTTTCTTGAACCTAAAACTCGATTCTATGTTGATTTTCAGTTGTTTAAGCATGCAATTTATGAGATTAAGGGTGAAAAACTAGGAAGTTAGGGCTTCAAATTGGAGAGGTAAATTTGGGGATTTGAGGGACCATTTGAGGTCAATTTCTATGTTCTTGGTATGTATGGACTCGTGGGAGGATAAGGATTCTATTGATGTGATCCCAGGGGTTGGGTTTGACCAATTTCGTGATTTTTGATGTAATTTGATTATTTTCGCATGGGCTTCGTTACCTTAGCATATATTGATGTTATAATTCTGATTTTGGATAGATTCGACGCGAGTTGAGGCCGAGTCGAGAGGCAAGGGCATTGCGAAGTAGGATTTCATCTGGTTTGAGGTAAGTAACTATTGTAAATCTAGGCCTGAGGGTATGAAACCCCGGAATTTCGTACTATTTTGATAAATGAGGTGACACACATGCTAGGTGACGGGCGTGTGGGTGTGCACCCATAGGGATTGTGACTTGGTCCGTCTCGTGCCGATTGTATAATTGCATATTTTGATATAATGTGTATGATATCCATGTGTTTTAGCATTGAATCTGTTAACTTGGGCTGAATGCCATGTTTGGGGACTTGTGCCGAACTGTTTAGACCCTTAGGGGTATTTTACTACTTTCCTCACATTGATTTGATTTGAAAGCATATCCTCAGTCATGTTTTACCTGTTTATTGTTTAATCCAATTTTATTACTCTACTTGTTAATATATAAAAACTGTTTGGGCTGGGTTTCCCTGATTTTCACTGAAATGCCTGAGTGGCCGTGAGGTAAATGATTAAGAGACGTTGAGGACCTAATGGTAAGGATTATATATACGTTATGGATCGGGCTGCACGCTACAGATATATAAATATATGTATCGGGCTGCATGCCGCAGCAATATGTATTGGATCGGGCTGTGCGCTACAGTGATATGACACTTAGGTTGTAGGAGCCCTTCTGGAGTCTGTACACCCCCAGTAAGCGTAGTCGACTATGTATTATGATTGGGATGCACGCCACAGCAGTTATTATTATGAGATATCTATTGAGCCGGAGTGCTGAGTATGAGTACTGATTAACGAGAGTTGAGTCACGAGTGACTGAGAGGCTTGCCCGAGAGGCTATACTTATGAGTGATACTTTGTTCGAGGGGCTTGTTTATGAGATTTTCTGTTTTCCCTCTTTTTTTATACTGAGCCTCTGTTAAATAATGTTGAATAAATGTTTTAAAGGATTTTCATTGAAGTTAGAGTTTTTACAAGGTATTTGGTTATTGAACTGCAAATTTTGACTTTGATATATCTGTTGAGATTCTTTATAAAGTATGCATATGATTTTAAATGCTCGTCACTGCACTCAGACTTTATTTACTTTAGTTACGTACTGATTTGGCGTACGCACGTTACTCCCTGTACCTTGTGTGCAGATCCAGGTGCCAGAACATCAGAGTGAGAGCCTTCAGCTTCTTCAGAGTCTTATCCGGCGATTGCAAGGTAGCTGCATGGCGTTCACAGCCCTGCCTTTCTCCTTCCTATCCTAGTACTTTGTATTTCAGACTTATTTTGTATTAAGCAGACAGTGTTGAGTTGTATTTAGTGGCTCATGACTAGATACACCAGATTCGGGCCGTGTTGATGTATTTACGTACTTGTTTCCGCGTATTTCTTTTGATATTTTAAGAATGAAGATTTGAGACTTAATCTATTTAGAAAACAATGAATTTTTCAAAAGATCTTCATGTTGTTCGTGTTGTTTTGGCTGGCCTAGTACTGTAATAGGCGTCGTCATGACCAGGGTGTTTGGGGTCGTGACAGAGAGGTCGACTTCGACACTTACTAGTGGTCTAATAATATACCGATAATATAGTAAATCGAGAAGTTTTATAAATACGGCTGTAACTCAATAGCATGAAGCAAGTAAACAATTCTTTCATTCATAGGAAATTTTCAAATTTCATTTTTCATCATTTATACATTTATCTCAAGCCAGGGAGGCAATGTTATCATTTATAAGTTTACACGCCAAGCAATACAATCATGCATAAATCATGTTAAGGTCGTATGGTCCGATCGAACAAATAAACTATACACTGTCAGAGGGTTGAATGGCGCGAACCATAGATGCATCTATTTAATCTACTGAGGCGTTTGGCCCGTTCCACAATAGATAAACACATTCAAACAGTCAATCAAGAATTCATCAAGGAGTAATTATCCAAGAAAAGGCAGTTTCTCATTTAAAAGTCAAGAAAACGATGTCTAGCCTTTTAGAAATTTATTTACACGTTTAATATATTTTAAGCATTTTAAATTGACAATAAGTTATCAAATATTACAAGTAAATCATGCTTTTGGGTCTTAGACTACCCGGACTTAAGTATAATAGTAGCTACGCACGGACTCTCGTCACCTCGTGCATACGTAGCCCCCACAAACAGGAGCACACATATTTAATTATTTCATCTATGGGGTTAATTCCCTCTTACAAGGTTATAAAGGAGACTTACCTCGCTCTGAAGTTCCATAACCGACTTCCAAGCCCTTCCGACGACTCAAACCGATGCCCAATGCTCCAAAACTAGTCAATAATTGTGCAAACCCATAAATATATACTCAAACACTCATAACAATTCAATTTATATCAATTCCCAACTCCGTTCGAAAAGTTGGCAAAATCGCCCCCAGACACACGTGCCCGGATTCCAAAATTTTTCAAAGATAAAGTTTACCCGTAACCTCACGAGCTCAAATATATAATTTACTCTCAATTTCATGCCCAAATTCGTGGTAAAAATCCATAATATCAATTTCTAGGTCTTTCAACCAAAACCTCAAATTTCTACTCATTTCCATGTTAAAATCTATACACAATCAATAGATTTAACTCATAATAGGTGAGAATCATTTACCTTGACATAGATGATGAAGATGGAGCTCCAAAATCGCTCCAAGACCGGCTCCCATGGAGGAAAATAAAATGAAAATGACCAAGATCCCATTTAAAACAACTCACTGCCCAGAAAATCCTTCTTCGCGAACGTGGAAATACCCTCGCATTCGCGAAGGCCAAACTTTCACACCTCAGAATTTCCCCTTCGCGTTCACGAAGGCTTAACACTTCCAGGCCCGCTCCCTTCCTTCTTCGCATTCGCGAGCACTGTGTCGCATTCGCGTAAACTTAACCAGCCCTTGCTTCGTGTTCGCGTCCTCTGACTCGCGTTCGCGAAGGCTAAACCACCAGTCCCAAATATTTCCTCTACGTGAACGTGGGACTTCCTTTGCGTTCACGAAGAAGGAAACCAGACACCAGCAATCCGCAGCAGCTTTTCATCAAAATTCGATCCGAAACCACCCCTAAATACACCCGAGGCCTCCGAGACCCCGTCCAATCACACAACTCAGTCTCATAACATAACACGGACCTACTCGAAGCCTTAATTCACATTAAACAATGCTAAAACCATGAATCGCACTCCAATTCAAGCTTAATGAACTTTAGAATTTCAAACTTCTATTTTCGATGCCGAAACCTATCAATTCCCGTCCGATTGATCTCAAATTTTGCACACCAATCATATTCGACGTTACAGGCCTACTTCAACTTCTGGAATCAAAATTCGACCCCGATATCAAAAAGTCCACTTCCAGTCAAACTTTTTAAAAACCTTCAAATTTCTAACTTTAGCCAAATGACTCCAAAATGATCTACGAATCTCCAAATCCTCTTCCGATCGCGTTTACAATTCTAGAATCACCATACAGAGCTATTCTCAGACTCGAAATCCCAAACAGACATCGGTAACACTGAAATACACTTCAACCCAAATTTATGAAATTCTTCCAAAATTTCTAACTTCCACAATAGGCGCCGAAATGCTCCCGGGTCATCAAAAACCCGATCCAGACATACACCCAAGTCCAAAATCATCATACGAACCTGCTGAAATCTTCAAATCCCAATTCCCAGTTTGTTTACTCAAAATCAACCCTTAGTCAATTCTTCCAACTTAAAGCTTCCCGAATGAGAATTTTCTTTCCAAAGCAACTCCGAACTTCCCGAAATTCAATTCTGACAACGTGTACATGTCATAATGCCTGAAGTGAAGCTGCTCATGGCCTCAAACTGTCGAACGATGCGTTAGAGCTCAAAACGACCGTTCGGGTCGTTACAGAATTATTGCTTAACTCCATGGTGTTAAAAGTAATAAATTCTAAAAGGAAAGAATTTTTATAACTAAAATCTTACTCGACTTTGAATATTTAGATATAGAAGTTTGCACATAGTTTGAATAAGTAAACATTCAATATATAAAATTTAATTGATTGCAAAGTACTAAATATTAGAAAAGTAATTAAATGACTAATCCAAATATTAGAAAATTAATTAAATGAATATTAAATTAAAAGACTATTTTGCCTAGTGTGAACTCTATTTTTAAAAGGTAATAAAGACAAACGATATTTCGCTAAGGGCTTTCGTGTTTTTAATATAATATATAGACATAGAGTTACCTCTTTATATTTCACGATTGTCAATATTTTATTGTTTACTTTCCTAAAATAAGTGGAAAATAAAAAATAATTTTTTTCCTTAAGATTTGAACTTTTCACCATGATAGATTTGAACCAACAACTATTTTTCTTACAACTATTATAATTCTGCATAAAAAGAATAACACAACAATCATGGGCATATACAAAATTTTTCATAAGCAGTGTCAGCATTTTAAAAAGTAGACAAATAAATAAATATAGTAATGATATTATACTAAAAAAGGTACCTTATTATAACTCTCCTTGACGAGTTTTCATATTTTGGAAGAGTATTCATAATAGATTTATTAGGAATAAGACTAAATACATCCTTTTCTATATAAGGCACCGACCAACTACTCAAAAATTCATCATCCATCGACTCCGCAAACCGGTCATAATCAACTTCATTATCGAAAAAGCTTTCTCAACTGTAGCAGTGGCAACTGGCAAAGGCAAAACAAATTTATAAGCTAAAAAACAAGAGGATAAGTCTTGTTGATACCCAATTTTCCCTCATATTTTCCTATATATACATATACTCTCAAAATAGTGCATATCCATCATCATTTTGATTTATGAACATACACAAGCATTTTTATAAATTTTTCATAATTTTTAAAGTTTTTAAATCAATTTATTTCTAAATTTTTATTATATAAATATCCAATAATTACCCTCCAAATTATTTTTATGATGATTTAATCATCTAAATAAATCATTTATATCAATATAAGATTTTAAATATTTTCAGTGCCTCTCCTATAATCGTAATCGCATTTTTTTGGCTAAATTGTATATTTTTGCAATAATAGCCCATACACATACATAATTACATTAGTTTTTACAAAATTAACTTATTATATTTTTATAATGTTAGGTAGTTATTTTTTAATTATTTTAGGCATAAATGATATTTTATTATTTATTTATCACTTTTATAAGTTATTTATTTGATTAAAATTAGGTATTTAAAATTTAGCCTAAATTCCTACCCAAATTCGGACCTAAAACTACCCTTAAACTAGCCCAATACCCTTTGCCCAAAACCCATTAGTCCAGTCCCATACCCATTCTTTATACTCGACCCACGACCCTTTAAATCAGGACCGTTGATCTCTAAGATCAACAATCTACATTACATCTGCCCCTTTAAACCTAACCAAACACCTAACCCTAATCACTTTACACCCCCCGCCGACCCAGAACTCTCTCATCTCTCATCTCTGAAGAACCCTAGCCCGCCGCCTTACCAAAATCCTCTCCTAATCCCGTTTCTAATTAGATTTTCTTTCCATTCACTTACCATTTCGATATGTTTCCATTATTGGGTGATTATCTATGGTATTACCTAGTACTTGGCTAAACATGGCAAATACTCTTACTCTGATTCTGTCCTATTGAACTTTCGTCTCTTGAATCTAGACGATATTGAGTCCACACACGTTTATTTTACATTGTGTGAGTCCGATTTGGTCGTATCTTGCTGATTCATACTTAACCCTAAGGTTAGGGTTTATAGATCTTCTTTTATTCGAATCAAAACTGATTCAAGCTTTGATTTTGAGTATTATCTCGCCATTGTTCACCCTATGATATGTAAATCTGTCTATTTCTGTCGATTTACCCTAAATTAGGGTTTCAGATCCTTTTAATCGAACCAAATCTAGTTTGACTCTGTGATGTTTTTTAATAATATCACTGTCTATGTTCATCTTGTGCAATATGTGATTCTTTTGCCTTTATTTTCTGCCGATTTGTGTATCTTACCCAAAAATTAGGTTTTTAAAATTTTCCTTCCTTACTGATTTAAATGCTTGCCTTTCTAGTGTTTGACTAATTGTTTCCATGTTTATATGTTTAATTCCTACTCTATCTAAACCCCTCCCCGCTCCCCTTTGATTAAGTTCGAAAAATCCTTAAGAACACAAAACTAAGGCTGCGTGCTTCCACTCTTGAATAATCTTGTTCTGTATTCTGATTTTGGCCGGCTGAAAGCCAAGGCTAGAAATTTCCAAGTTCTTGCTCTTTTTTGGTGATATTTATCATACTGTTGAATTCCTTCTTCCTTGCTTCATCTTAACTGGTGAGTTACCATGCCTTTTACCATTTCATTCTGATTATCTGCCATTTTATTTATGTGTTACTTCAATTAAACTATGCTATCCTAAATGCTATTACATCTGAGACATGCTTAAATCTACTATGAGTTTGTTAGTTCGATTCTACTTAGCCATATGTCACTGATAGCTATCTCTTTAAGTTTAATTCTGTTATAATCCTACTTTTTGAACATGTTCTCATTTCTCCTTCTATGGACTAGTTAACTATGTATAGATGTATGCATTAATAGAATTACAAGTCTGTTTGCTGAATCTGCTATAATGTGGCCTGTTTGATCTTGTTTCATCATATTTTGACACCTCTAGTAACTGCCCTAATTAGTTCCTAACATGTCATGATCTGTTGCTAATTGGTTTCTGCTTATGACACTAGTTTCTGCACTTAGCCTAATCTGTATCCTCTTTTATCACTATAAATCTGTTTTTGTGACTTTTGATTGACTTCATTTCCTGAAAACTTGACTAAGTCTGCCTAAGTTCTAGCATGTCTGTTATTTGTGTGTATATGCTCAATTTGGATTCTGTCCTTCAGTGAAATTCCTTGACTCCATTCTAGTCCTTTACTATCTTGTCCTTCTGAATTCTTATTCTTAGTCGGCTGAAAGCCAAGGCTATTTAGGTTCTATCCTTTGGCCTCCCTAGTGTGAGCACTGCTCAGGGTTCATATGAGACCCTTGTGAACTCTGACACGCTAGGACCTGGTCCCTAGTCTTTTCCTTGAACTGTTTCTGATCAATCTCTCTAGTATGAGAACTGCCCTGGGTTCTTGAAGCTCTTGGAAACTCTGACACACTAGGGACTTGGGTTCTATATGCTCAGCCTTGATATATGGGTGAATCACTCAACAACTAGTTATTTTGTATCTATGAACATGAATTTTGGAGCTGTTGTGGGTTGAAGGCCTGACCTGTCTAGGTGTATTTGGGCCTGCTATAGGCTCCCTATAGTATACTTATTCTGTAATTCATTACATTAATTCTGGTCTATAATGATTATTTGTAATAATAATTTGGAGTATTAGTAAAATTGGGAAAGGGCTTTATCCTATACTTGCACTGAAATGGGTAGATATCCTGCCTATAGGCTCATCACTTAGCTAAAATGTGCTATTATGTTCAAACATGTTTAGCTTCATGTGCTAGAAATCATGCCTATAGGTAATCTGTCTTTGCTCAAAACATTCCACTTTTCAGAAATCATGCCTATAGGTACTCTATCCTTGTTTAAAACGTATTATTTTCCAGTAGAAATCCAGCCTATAAGTCCTTTATTTGGTTAAAATATGATCTACGTCTGCTTTGTTAGAAATCATAGGATCTAAAAAATCAGTTTTGATCGTAGAAACTATGCCTATAGGAACAAAAGTCAGTTTTAGAGATCATGCATATATGATCTAAAATCAGTTTTAATTATAGAAATCATGCTTATAGGATTTGAGTCAGTTAACTGTTTTATTTGTTTCTTTAATAGTCCTCAACGCTGGGTTAACTATTATCACTAGAAACCATGCCTATAGGATTCGATTAACCAATTCTAAATTGTCATGACCCTAAAATTGACTCGGTCATGATGACGCCTTTCGTGAAACTAGGCCAGCCGACACAATTTCCGAATTAACCACTTTTCAATAAAAGTAATTTTTAAGCCTTTAATTATCAATATCTCATAATATAAGTGTAAATGAACAGTGCAGAATAAATACACAAGCCCGACATCGGGGTGTCACAAGTCAGGAGCATCTACTAAGGTTTGAATACAATAAAGAGTCTCAAAATATACTAAAACAATCTAAGGAAGACAAGATGGAGAAGAGTAGGGTTGCGAACGTCAGATAGCTACCTTGCCAACTCTGATGACTCTACCACTGAGCATTCAACACCCGCTGCCGGGTTTAAAAATACCTGAATCTGCACACAAGGTGCAGGGAGTAATGTGAGTACGCCAACTCAGTAAGTAATAGAAGTAAATAAAAGTTGAGTAGTAAGAGAACACGTAAGCCATGTCATAACGCTACAGCAAATACAGTACACTTCCAAAAACATTACATAAATCATTTACTTCGTAAGTCAAACTCACTTGCAATAAAACCTTATAAAAAAACTTTCAATAGTTTCAAACGAGTGATGACAACAGTGAGAAAAAGGATAGAAACGTAAACAGCCCCTCATGCAAAACATGTACCATAAACCGCCCTCGGGCATAATATCAATAGAACCAGCCCCTCGGGCTACCTCACAATCACTTGTAATCAGCCTCTCGGGCATAACATGAATCAAGAACAGCCCCTCGGGCATAACATGAATAAGGAACAGCCCCTCGAGTAACAATATTAAATAGCAACAGCCCCTCGGGCTACATCATATTACTCACACTGGGTACCCGCGCTCACTGGAGGTGTACAGACTCCGGGAGGGGCTCCTTACAGCCCAAGCGCAATAAAAATCCATCTCGTAGCATAATGAAACATGCGCTCGGCCTCATAACAACAAGCCACCTCGTGGCATAAATCAATCAGGCCCTCAGCCTCATAATATCATGAATCAATAACAACCTGTTACGGCGTGCAACACGATCCCATAATATCCTCACAACACAGGCCCTCGGCCTCACTCAGTCAGAAATCTCTCAAGCTACTCGGGAAACAGTAAAATATGATATTCAGCCTAAAATATTATTTAAAATATCAAAAATGAGTAAATATAGCTGAGTTATGAAAACAATAGAATACAACATGACTGAGTACAAATATAAAGTCAAAACAATGAGGAATGATAGTGAAAATCCCCTAAGGGTCCAAAACAGTTGGCACAAAGCCCAAATATGGCATTCAGTTCAAACATGGTAATAATTTCCAAAACACAATGATATCAAATAGTTTTCAATCAAATACGCGGTTTAACAGTCATACGGGACGGACTAAGTCACAATCCCCAATGGTGCATCGCCCTACGCTCGTTATCTAGCTTTTGCGTCACCTCAGACTAGCACAACGATGTGAAATTCGGGGTTTAATACCCTAAGGACAAACATTTATAATCATTACTTACCTCAAACTGGTCCAAACTCTAGACCGCGATGCCTGTGCCTCTCGAATCGACCTCCAAATGCTCCAAATCTAACCAAAATAAGTACATTATCATCAACATACACTAAAGGAACAAAGCCAAAGCAAAAATTATCAAATTACATCAAAAATCCCGAAATTGGCCAAACCCAACCTCTGGGCCCACGTCTCAGAATCCGATAAAAATCACAAAATCTGACAACCCATTCAACCACGAGTCCAACCATAACAAAATTACTAAATTCCGATAACAATTCGGCCTCCAAATCTTCAAATCTTATTTTCAAATCCCTAGGTCTAAATCCCCAATTTACACCTCAAAAATATGTAATCTAGTCGAATTATTCGATGATAATTCAATATTATGGAGTAGAAATGATCACAAGTGACTTACCTCAAGATTTCCCATGACTTCTCGCTCAAAAAGTTGCCCCAAGCCGCGTTCTTTTTGTCCAAAAATGTGGGAATGAGCTAAAAAAACCAAGACAGCTCAATAAAACACGATTCCGGTCGCTAAAAGCCCCATTCCCGTCGCTAAAAGTGCCAAATCTGGTCGCTAAAGGTGTGTACCAGATCTTGTTACACCAGCAATATTTATTTTCACTAAAAGGCTCTAAATCCACCAGAAGAACTCGGAATTCGATGATTCTTTTTCCTATGAGTCACAAAGAATAATACGAACATAGCCCTTCAATTGAAACCCAATTCGGAGCTTATTTGCTCAGTGCGATACCCATTTCGCTCGTTAAACAATTAACTCATGTTTCGCGTCAAAAACCCAATCAAGACTTGATGAAATTAGACCAAACTTTTCAGATCACTCCTATAATTCATTATAACAATTCTGGAAGTCTTGAAATCAAATTTCGATCTCTAGAACTAAAAATGGACCTTTGGATCATTACATGCTTATGCTCAAAACGACAAAATCTTCCAAAAACTCTTCCAAAAGTTATCCGAGCCTCATGGGACCCCGAACAAACATGCCAACACACCCCATAACATCATTCAAACTTGTTCCAGCCTTCAGAAGGCTCAAAACAACATCAAAACATCGAATCATACTCGGATTCAAGCCTAAGAATTTCAAAACTTCTGAATTCCAAATTCGATCAAAAAATCTATCAAACCTCGTCCGAATGACCTAAAATTTTGCACAAACCTCACAAATGACACAAAGGACCTACTTCAACTTTTGGAATTCCAGTCCAACCCTATATCAAAATCTCACCTATCAACCAGAAAACACCAAAATTCCAATTTCGCCAATTCAAGCCTAAATCTACTCCGGACCTCTAAAACCCATTTAGGATGTGCTTCCAAGTCCAAAATAACCTAACGGAGTTAATAAAATCATAAAAATCTAAATTCGAGATCAAATACTAAAAAGTCAAAACTTGGTCAAACCTTTTAAATTTTAAGCTTCAAACTGAGAACTGTTTTTCCAAATCTATTCCGATTATCCTGAAAACCAAAAATGACGATTTATATAGGCCATAATACATCATACAGGGCTATTCATGCCCGAGAACAGGTGAGTGAGGCCCCGCTAACACGAAGTGATTTAGAAAGATTCTTCTTTATCGATGGTGATCGGTCATGGTATCCATCGCCTTGCTTCTTTTTCGGCCAAATGAAATGTAAATTCTCAAAATGACCGGTCAGGTCGTTACATAAATGTGATCCCGTAATTACCACTGTTAGTTGCTGCATAAAGGGCCTAGATTTCATGGATATAGGTTAATCACTTATAACTATAATCAGTAGGCAACTCTATAGGTTTTAGAGGTTATAAACTGCCCGCTCATTAAATTCAGATCCATATAGAGATCCTGCATATAGGTTTCTGCAATCTTAACTATTTAAAATCAGAAAACTATCTTTGTCAATCTAACTTGCGTGCATTTGTTGTCTAATTGCAGAGGCCAACTTGAGCCCTTACTTGCTTATAAGTAAAAGTCCAATGTGTTTTGTATGTCGCCTAGCTTTTGACTTTTTTGAGCAGCCTAAGTTAAAGTCTAGAACCACCCTGAAATAGAGGTCCAAATGCCTCCTGGACCATAGGCATGGGACGGGTAGTGCACGCATAGGACACGACTTAGAATTGACTAGTGCGCTTCAGGTAAAAAACTTAAAGATAGTAATTGGGTAGCAGGAGATGATAGTCTATACCCGCTGAATAATATGAGTAACGCCCCATCTCGAGGGAGTTACGAAGTACTATTTATGTTACACGGGGAGATCCTTTAGGCTAAAAAACATAGGACCCCCCTCCCACATTATCATTCGATCGATTATTCATGTTTAGTAATTCCTTGTTTCTTAACTTTGATTATATAGACTAATTCATATAATTGAGTTCGGCCAGGACCCACAGTTGTGGACCTCAAAGAGTGCCTAACACCTTCTCTTCGAGGTAATTTCGAGCCCTTACCCGACCTTTGGTGATGCAAACTGGTTAGACAGAGTTATTTGCAAATAGGTAGGTGCCCTAGTTCACCTTAATTCGTTAGGTGGTGACTCTCTCTCCAGTTCGCGAGAAAAAGGGGCGCGACAACTACCTTGACTACATCTCCAGTTCTGGTTTTGTCTTCGCGATCTGGTTCTTATATAGTCTATTATGATGCTTCACAGATTGGCATTGGGTGTGTGTTAATGCAGGAGGGGAGAGTGATTGCTTATGCTTTGTGTCAGTTGAAGCCCCACGAGAAAAACTACCCAATGCACGATTTGGAGTTAGTAGCCATTGTTCACGCACTTAAGATCTGGCGGCACTTTCTTTATGGCATGTCTTGTGAAGTATTCATAGATCACAGGAGTCTCCAGCATTTATTCAAGCAACAAGATGTGAACTTGAGGCAACGAAGGTGATTAGAGATACTAAAGGACTATGATCTTACCATTCTTTAATATTCGAAAAAGGCCAATGTGGTGGTCGATGCATTAAGTATGAAGGCCGAGAGCATAGTAAGTCTTGCTTTTATTCTATTTGAAAAAGACCATTAGGGTTCATGAGGGTGGATATTCGGAGTCTAGTAGGTTCTTGCGTGTGTTTTATTGGAGCTGTCTTTGTTTGATCGCATCAAGATGCGTCAGTATGATGATCCCCACTTATTTGTCCTGAGGGACACAGTGCATCACTGTGATGCCAAGGAGGTTGGTATTGATGCTTATAGGGTGTGGAGGCTTCAAGGTTGGATCTGTGTTATGAATGTGGATGGGTTGCATGAGTTGATTCTTGAGGAGGCACATAGTTTGCGGTATTCTATTCATCTGGGTGCCATGAAGATGTATTAGGATTTGAGGCATCACTATAATTGGCAGAGGATAAAAAAGGATATTGTAGAGTTTGTTGCTCGGTGTTTGAACTATCAACACGTGCAGTATGAGCATCAAAAAGCCGGTGGTTTGCTTCAAAGGTAGATATTCCAGAGTGGAAGTGTGAACATATCACAATGGATTTTGTAGTTAGACTTCCAAGGACCTATATGAGATTTGACGCAGTGTGGGTTATTGTGAACAGAATGATTAAGTCTTCACACTTTATTCCAGTCATGACCGCCTAATCTTCAGAGAAGCTAGCTCAGATTTATCTCCGTGAGATTATTCATCTTCATGGTTTGCCCGTGTCTATTATCTCAGATCGAGGCACGCAGTTTACCTCACAATTTTTAGTGTAGTGCAGTGTGAGTTGGGCATACATGTAGAGGTGAGTACAACATTTCATCCCCAGGCGTACATATAGTTTTCGAGCGTACTATTAAGATATTGGAGGACATGTTACAAGCCTTTGTCATTGATTTAGGGTGATCATGGGACCAGTTTCTACCGTTAGCAGAGTTTGCCTACAATAATAGTTATTAGTCGAGTATCTAGATGGCTCCATATCAGGCCTTATATGAGAGGCAGTGTCATTCTCTAGTGGGTTAGTATGAGCCTAGGGAGGCTAGAAGGTGAAGTTGATTTACGGGCGGCTTTGAATAACACAGTCTAGGCAAAAGAGTTATGCAAATATGACGGCTCGTGATATGGCATATATGGTAGGTGAGAAGGTTTTACTCAGAGTTTTGCCCATAAAGGGTGTGATGAGGTTGGGAAGAAGGGTAAGTTGAGCCCTAGGTATATTGGTCAATATGAGTTACTTGAGAGAGGGGGAAAGATGGCCTACAGACTTGCCTTTCCACCTAGTCTCTCGGGATTTCACCCAATGTTTCATGTTTCCATGATCCAGAAGTATTATGGGAATTTGTCTCATGTTTTTTACTTTAGCACGGTGTAGTTGGATGATGATTTGACTTATGATACGGAGCCGGTGGTCATTTTGGACCAGCAGGTTCGAAAGTTGAGGTCGAAGAACATAGCATCGATGAAGTTTCATTGGAGAGGTTAGCCGGTCTAGGAGGCTAATTGGGAGACCAAGGAGGAGATGCAGAGCAGATATCCTCACCTTTTTTAGACTCCAGGTATGATTCTAGACTCGTTCGAGGATGAACATTTGTTTAATAGGGGCAAAATGTAACGACTCAACCGGTAATTTTGTGTATTTGAGCCCCGTATTCCCTACTTGATGCTTTATATATGTGTATTTTTTGTTACATGACTTGTCGAGGTAGTTTGTTTGGTTTCTGGGAAGTCTTGGAGTGAATTGTGACACTTAATCTTAAGGTTAGATACTTAAATTATAAAAGTTGACCGGAGTTTGACTTTTGTGTAGACGATCCCGGAATGGTGTTTGATGATTCCAATAGCTTCATATGGTGATTTCAGACTTAGGAGTATGTCCGAATTTGGATTTGGAGGTCTGTAGGTTGATTCAGTGCTTTTTGGAAAAAAGTTGGAAAGTTGAAAGTTTGGAAGCTTGATAGGTTTGACTGAGGATTGACTTTATTGATAACGGGTTCAGATTTTGGTTTCAGGAATTAGGATAGGTCCATCGTATCATTTGGGACTTGTATAAAAATTTTGAGGTCATTTCGAGATGATTTGATATGTTTCGGCATGAGTTTTGAATTTGTAAATTTGGATAAGTCCCTCAGGCTTGAATTGATGTGCAATTCATAGTTTTGATATTGTGTTATGTGATTTGAGGCCTTGGGTAAGTATGTGTTATGTCTTGGGATTGGTTGGACTGATTGGATGGGGTCTCGGGGGCCACGAGTGTGTTTCAGATGAGTCTTAGATCATTTTGGTTAAGTTGAACTTGGCTGAAGATTTCAAGTCTGGTGCAATCACACCTGTGGTTATAGGTGCGCAGATAAGATGGCTTATCTGCGGAATTTTCTAGCACAGATACGAAGGAGGAGGTTGGGAACTGGGTCCGCAGATGTAGAGGATGGGGCGCATATGCGAATGACATCTGCTATGTTGGAAGCACAAAAGTGAGACCGCAGATGCGGCTGGGTGACCGCAGAAGCGGGATGTCAGGAGTCAAGGAAGGATCGCATGTACGGTCCTTTTACCATAGAAGCGGCATTGCAGATGCAGTAAAGTCTTCGCAGATGTAGGATCACTGGCAGGTTTTATATTTCGAAGAGTTTGGTTATTTTCTCATTTTGGGAGTTGTGGAGCTCAGCTATGGGTGATATTTGGAGGACTTTGCATCACAATTGAAAGGGTAAGTAATCCTTACTTGATTTTGATGTTAGATATTGATTACCCATAGATTATTTCACCTAATTTATACGAATTAAAGGTGTGATTTGGGGATTATTTACTATGATTTTGGAGAGTGAAACTTGGTGATTTGAGGGCCGATTTGAGGTTGGATTTGGGTGAAACACATATATTTAGACTCTTATCGGAATGTGTGTTCGGAATTTGTGAGTTTTGTCAAGTTCTGGGGTGCAAGCCCGGGGTAGACCTTTTGGGTTGGCTTTGCATATTTGAATCAATATCTTAGATTTGTTGTTTGGGTTTGTTTCCTATGGTTTCTATTAATGATATTGAGTTGTTTTGGCTAGATTCAAGTCGTATGGAGGCTGATTCACGTGGGAAGGGCTTTTTGGAGTATTGACTCATGCGTTTTGAGGTAAATAACATATCTAAACTTCGATTTGAGGATAATTATCCCTGAGAACTTTGATACTTGAGATGTGTTGGGGTGCCACATATGCTAGATGATGGGCGTGTGTGCGTGCACTGGCGTATTCATGAACCGAGTAGTTCTTAGGCTAGTACATGCCTATTTTACTATAATGCTTCTTGATATTATGTTTATCCAATTGTACGATTACGTGAGTTATTATTCATGGTAGAAATCATGCCTAGGCTATCTGCTTAATTGTTTGAGACATGACAAGGCTATTTTCGCCATATTGAGCTATTCGCCTTAGTCATAGTCATATTGTTCAGTCATGATAGTTATATTCGCATGTTATATTTCTGTCTTTTGGCACGTTTGATATGTTATCTCATATGTTATTGGTGTCCTTGTATGTGACACGAGTTGTGCTGAATTTATGGCACATTGTGATATTCTATGTTGTATAATTGGATTACGTTTCTGTGAGATGTTAGCATAGGGAGACTCGAGTGGATTAATGACTGATAGGGGGTATAGAGCCGTGGTTATTGATATTGAGGCGACCCGTACGCCAGGACCCACCTTAGGCTAAGTGATATTGAGTTTATTGATATTATAAAATTGTTGACTTACCTAGTAAGTAGTGTTAGTTGTCATCATGGCTCTGGTGAGAGTTTTGATCATGACAATCATGTCATACGGTGGAATAGATATTGGCTGAGTTCTCGGTGCCAAATCAATACCAAAATCAATGTTCCTATCATGTGGCATGCCCGGTGGGTCTGTAGGGAACACATCTGGAAACTCTTTTACCACGGAGACTGAATCAATCGTAGAAGTAAAAGCATTGACATCTCTACCAAAGGCTAAGTACAGAAAATATCTCTTCACAACCGTCTATTGAGCCTTTAGAAAAGAAACTCCCTTACTAGGAATATGACCAACTGAACTTTCCATTCTAACCCCGACAACCTCGGCATAGCCAATGTCTTAGTCTTAGCGTGACAATCAAGAATAGCATGGTATGGAAATAACCAATCCATACCCAAAATCACATCAAAGTCCACCATATTATGAAGCAAAAGATCAATCCTCATCTCATAGCCCCTAATATTCACCACACAAGCACGATAGACACGATCAACCAGAATAGAATCTCCAACGACTGTAGACACATAAAAAATAGCTAAAGAATCATGAGACATATCCAAATATAAAGAGAAGTAGGATGACACATACATATAAGTAGAACCCAAATCAAATAAAACTAAAGCATCTCCATAATAGATCGGGACAAAACCTGTAATTACTGCATCTGATGCAACTGCCTCAATCATACCAGGAAAAGCATAACAATGAGCATGCCCCCCCTAGGTCAACCTCTACCCATATGTCGCCCACCTCTGGCTGGTTGTACATGTGGTGTAGCATCTGGAGCGAGAATAATATAATGAGTACCCTATTGAGGTACACTCATCCGAAGTGTGGGACAATCTCTCATGATATGCCTTATATCACCACACTCAAAGTAACCTCTCTTCGAACATAGCCCCGGATGATTGGAATAATCTCTGTAAGAGCCCCGTGTAGGAGGTACACTAAAGGATGATTACTAGGTATGAGTGCTCTAAAATCCACGTCTAGTTAGAGCACTACGTGAAACCTGAAGTGCAAATTGAAATGGTTGACTGAAATGATCTCTGCCAAGTCGAACCTTTACTGTAGAGTAGAAGCCACTAAATCATTCAGAACCATAAGGCTTCTTATCCTCCCTATCCTCATTCTCCTGCATACGGATATGCTTTAACCTCCTAGAAATCTCCACAGCCTAAATAAATGTGTTCTTAGTCTGCATCTCCTATGAAATCCCAAATCTAAGGTTGTAGTTGAGTCCCTCCAAAAATCTATGGACTCTCTCCCTCACCGTATAAATTAAAGGAGTTGCATAGCGTGATAACTTTGTAAACCTCATAGCATACTGGGTCACAATCATACCCTCCTAGTGCAAATGCTCAAAATCATTGTGCAACTTATCCCTACATGTTTGTGGGATAAAATCTACCAAGAAAAGATCTGAGAATTTGGACCATGTAAGTGGTGCTGCGCCAGCAGGACTACTCACCTCATATGCCTTCCATCATCTGTACATTGGCCTCGTCAACTGAAATGTAGTAAAGCCTACCCTTTTCAATTCCATCAAGTCCAAAGTACGCAGAATTCGATGATGCTAATTCAAAAAACTATGTGCATCCTCAGAAGCCCCTCCACTAAACTGGGGAGGTCGATGTCTCTCTCCAAACTCTTCTTCTCCTTAGTAGACATAACTGGCCCTACCTTAGGCTGAACTGCAACTACTGGCCATACTAGCATAACACCCGATATATGATAAACATGAGATGGTTGCTCTAGTATACGTGTGGCGGGAGTTTGGGCTCCTTCCTCAGCATATGAAGTAGTTGGTGCAACCGGAATTAACCCTGCCTGGGGCAAGATCTCGGACATACTCATAAAATGAGCCAAGGTTTATTGAAGTCTAAAGGTAGCAATAGGCCCCTTAGGTTCCCGAGTGGGTCCTACCTGCTCACCATGATCAGGATCCTGCTCCTCAATTAGAGGTACTAGTGGATATACCATTGTTGCTCTAGAAGGGTCTCTAGCTGTGGCGCATACCCTACTTCGGCCTCTACCTCAGCCCTGACTTACGGCTCTAACACGGGGCACTGGTGTCTGCTCAGCTGATCCAAAAGAACGTGTTCTCATCATCTGTGAGAGAATAGAAGAGTAAAGATTTAAATTTTGGAATAAACAAATCTGTACGATAAAGAATGATAGAAAGTGAAGTTTCCTAACAGCTCGATAGCCTCTCGAAGATAAGTACATATATCTCCGTACCGATCCACAAGACTCTACTAGACTTGCTCATGACTTGTCGAACCAATGAACCTAAAGCTATAATACCAACTTGTCACGATCCAAAATCCCACCAATGGTCGTGATGGAACCTAACCTCTAAGACTAGGTAAGCCAATCACAAAAACATACAAACATCGAAATAAGATATATTAAGTCTAAATCTGACATAAATTGTGGAATAAACCTTACCAAAGACAAAATATAGGTACATAAGCCAAATATTCCAAAACCAGTAATATTGAGTCGTGAGCTCCAAACAGAATACATAATGAGTGTAAATAAGGACAATACTATTTGAAAGTAATATAACAATATGAAAATAAGAGAAGGGGACTCCAAAGATTTGTAGCGTCCATGCAACAATACCTTGAATCCTCCTAAACATTCAAAGCGTACTCTCGAGGACCACTACCTCCAACACTCGTATCTTCATAAAGATATGTAGTAGTGTAATATGAATATAGAAAAATATGTACTCAGTAAGTATCAAGACTAACCTCGATGAAGTAGCGACGATGTTCAAGTCATGTGATTGTTGCGCCTCCTTTTTCCTCGCGGAGTCCGAGTTTTGATATTTATTTAGAACAACTCATTTCCTTTTGGGAATTGGGTATTTGAATTTGAAGAGTCGCCACCTAACGGATTTAAGGTGCGTTAGGGCACCTAAAGCAAGTAACTCATAGATTGGTTTGCATTTACCAGAGATTGGGTAAGGGCTCGAAATAACCTTGAGGGGAAGGTGATAGGCACCCCTCGCGATCCATAATGGTGGGTCCCGACCAAACTCAGATTATGTGAATTACTCATTTAGTAAATAGGCAGTCTAAGCACACATATAAGATAAAGGAAATTTAACAGATAAGCAGTCTGAGCACACATATGTAAATAAGATGAGGGGAGTCCTAGGTTTGTTAGCCTATAGGATCACATCTGTACAATACATAGTAATCCTTCCTCAACTAGAGGGGTTACACGTGGCATTAGCGCACAGGTCATCATATCCTTTACTACCCAATTACCCTCCCCTTGGTCATAGCCTAAAGCATTCTAGCAACCTTAGGATGTATCTTATGCATACACTACCCGTCCCTTTACGTATATAGTCCCAGAGGTATTTAGAGCTTCTAGTTAAGGTGGATATAGACTCTCCTATAGTAATTAAAAGGAGAAAACTCTAGGCAACAAACAAAACACGTAGGACTGGACTAAGGATAGAACAGTTAAAGGCTCACATTTTTACCAACACAAATAGAGCAAGCAAGTGCACGTCTCGAACATCAGGTTTAAGATATTTTAGAGAGGTCCTAGAACAGGATATCTAGGTGAGCATGACAAGCAGAGAATATGTAGCATTGAGTTAAGGCAAAGTGTTAAAGACCTAATCAGTTTGCCTACTGATTTTAAAACCTATTGAATCTGGGCAGTCACAAGTAAGCAAAGCATAGTTTCATAGTTTTATTAGACCTTTATTACCTATAGGCTTGCCTAGGCGTAGATATGTAATACCATATAAACATGCTGTCTAAATGTAATCAGTTTAAAATGGTTTGAGTTTATTAAGTCCTATAGGCAAGCTGTCTAGGTGTGATAACTGATTTTAGAATTATAGATACTGGCAGCTAAATGCAGAAATTGATTTAGAATCCTATAGGCATGGAATCTAAATGCAGCAATTAGTTTTAAAACATGCAAAAGACTGATTTAAACCTTGTTAATATGCAGAAACTGATCTTTTCAAACTTACAGGTAGGACTGGTTAATTTTAAAACCCATATAGGCATGGTATATAAATAAACAATATTGTAACAACCTATAGGAATGTTATCTAAGCAAACATCACAACAAATTTACAGACATGTTATCTAGAATGCAGGGTCGATTTTTGAATCCTATTGGCATGATGTCTAAATGAACAAACATTGTAACAACTTATAGGCATGGTATCTAAATAGACAAATATTGTAGCAACCTATAGGCATAGTATCTAAATAAATATATATTGTAACAACCTATAGGCATGGTATCTACCCTTTCCCAACAGGATATGTATAAGAATCCCTCCATTTTACTAATTTCCCCAATATCTGTTTACAAGAAATTATTATTACAGACCAACATTAATAATGAATTACAGAAGTGAAATTGCTACAACTATAGGGAGCTTGAATATAGGCCAAAAGGATAAACCTGGCAGACTAGGCCTTCAACCAATCCAAAAAATGCCATAACCTCATAGTGCATCCAATAGTATCCTGGTGTGTCAAAGTTCCCAAGGGCCTCATGGACCCCGACAATGCTCATACTAGAAAATTTCAAAGTAACCCTTTGTGAGCAGGTTTTGGAAAGCCGAACTCCAGTGTATCAAGGATCATTCAATCATTGTAACTCAAACAAAAGTCCTAGCAGTCAAATGGCATACAGAAACAGGGTAACTTAGAGTTTCAATTTCGTTAATTAACTGTCACTAGGTGAGCATTCAGTCACTAAGGATGAGTCTAGAAACACAGAAGTCTAACTAAAGCAAGAATAAATAGATTGAGATTAAGACACACATGGGTTCAATCAGATAGAAGTAGACATGTTATTGTAGTCAACATCAAAGTAAACATGTTATTGCAACAGACACATATGCTCGATTAAGATAGAAGTAGGCATGTTATTATAAGGAAGCATATGGGTTAAGTTGAATAGCAGGAAATATGTAGTCTAATTGAATGGCAGTACACATACTGACTAGGAATAATGAGCATGAATCACATAGGTCTAGTTAAAGATAAACAGGCTGAATATGAAGATCCTACTGATTTAGTAACATAAAATGGACATATTGGGAATAAGAAATACACAGATCAAATCATACAGAGGTTTGCATGATAGTAAAGTGAGACCATACCAGTTAAAGAAGCAAAAGCAGAAAGTAAAGTAGAAGGATTCAACAGTCTAGTCCTGACTTTCAGCCGACTAAGCAAACAATGAGCACAAGTAGTAGAGAGAGATGAGAGCAGAGTTTATGTGTGAGTGTGTTTGTGAAATGTTGTTCATGTCCTTAGATGAATCAGAATGAGAGTATATATAGCACTTAATGAGGTAAAAACAAATAAGGTAAAGAGTGAATCATAGTAATCAAATAAATCAATCAGCCAATTAACCAGTCAATTCATATAGAAGAATCCGGAAGAGACCCCTTAGTATGAGGAGAGTCAATTAATGGTACAAAACTAGGGCTCAAATAAGGCAAGAAATCATTCTCATACCAAGTGGGAATCAATCAAATCCCTAAGTTAGACTGATAGTTTCAAATAAGGCAAGTATTACTAAATAAAGTCACAAATAAGGAAATAGGTAAAAATCACAGAGAGATACTGATCTTAACATGAAAATATGATTCAAATCCCAAATAAAAATCAATCAATATATTGGATTGACAGAAATAAATAAATAAGGGGAAAAATCACTAAAATAACTAGTGTCGGAAACAGAAAGACCTAGGGTTTAAGCATATACACAAAAATTAATCAAACCAGTAAAGAATAGTTAGATTCAACACTTGGAAGTTTGAAAATCGTTTGAAGAGAACTTAGGACGAACCCTAGTTCTTAGAAATCATTGAAATCAGGTAATGATAAGAGAAATAGAAAGTTGTTTTCGTAGAAAAATACCGAAAAATACTCAGAACATTTCAGATCTATAAGGATCCGAACAGACCCAAGTAGTCATAAGACTAGGGTTTTTGGAAATGATAGAGACGAAAGAAAATCAGTCAAAACTCATAGATTCGAACAAAAAATAGGAAGAAAACAACCCTCACAAACGAAAATGGCCATAGACATGTCTGTAAACAAATTTCGGACAAAGAACTAGGTTGAATCTCCTTGAGATTCTTTTAAGAATCCATGTAATCAAACAGCCAGGAGGTATAGAAGGCCGGTAATGGTCGAAGAATGCATAGAAACTCCATGGAAAGGAGGTCTTCGCCGGTGACGGCGATTAGGGTTAGGTTGAGTTGAGAGAGAATTGAAGAGATGAGGGAACGAAAGCAGCATAGTGTAATGAGAAATGGGCAAGGTTGGGGGGGGGGTTTGAGATTAATATGGTAAGAAAGAATAAGGGCCATTGATCTCAGAGATGAACGACCAGGATTAGAAGGGGGTTTGGGTCAAGTTAGGTTTAATTGGGTTGGGTTGGGTCGGATTTGAATTGGGCTTGAGTTTAATAAATTAGGTTGGGGGTCTGATTTTCGGTGTACATTAGGGGCTGTTATTTAAATACTCATTTTACTTATAAATATAATTTTGAAAATACATAATAAAATGATAAAAAATGATTTTCAAGCATGAAGGTGATTTAAAATAATTAATCAATATTATAAAAATATAAAATTTAATTTCTGTATAGATAATGTAGTTATGCCTATGTAGGGGCTATATTTGCAAATATGCAATTATAGTCTTAAACATGCAAATATAATTATAAAAAATGCAATTAAAATATTTGAACACTCATATGATCATAAATGATGAATTTAGATGATTAAATAATCATAAAATAATATAAGGGATAGTTTTGAACATTTATGTAATTAAAAATGCAGAAATAAATGGATTTAGGGCCTAAAAATTGTAGAAAAAATTTGTAAAACACTTGTGCATGCTTGTAAAAGCAGGTACAATATTTTGAAAGTGTGTTTGCACATTTATAAAATATATGAGGGAAAATTTGGGTATCAACAATTGCCCCTCTTTACTCGGGAAGGATGAAAGAGTTTTCGGGTAAAGAAATAATGACTGATTTTAACCGAATGGGTGTTTTGGAAAATATAGGCCGAATCCTGTGTTTGAGCTGCCTACATATCCCTGATTTTATAGAAATCAGATCATATGTAGTTCTGGACCCACTAGTGAATAAAGCTGTTGGAGTTGTTATAGGAATGGTAGCCAGTTTCAGCAAAGGTTCTTTTGTGAAGGGTAATGTTGGATGGAGTTATGGTCGTGAGCCTGGGGTGTAACGGATGTATAATAGGGTAGATAGCTGGATATCACAGAGTAGGATGGTAATTAATGGGAATCGGTTATAATGGGAAAGCGAAAGTGGTATGAGCGGAAACCGGAGCAAATGTTGCTCCTGTTTGAAGAACGGTTTACCTGCAAAACTTAAAACACAATGCATGCAACCATAAGGATGATGCAAATTCCCTTTGGACCATGAAATATTGGCTTTGGACGGTGCGGATGACATCCTTAGACCATGATGTCTTGGCAAATGAATTGTGAGATAGAGGATTCGCAGGCCATGAAATGATGTTCTTGGGCCATGAGGATGGTGCCTCCGAACCATGACGCCTTTGAATAATGATATACAAATATGAGAGATCATCAGGCCATGGCATGGTGTCTTCCGGCTATGAGAATGATACCTTTAGACAATGACGTCTTTGGACAAGTTGGTGATATTTCAGCCCTGAGATGAAATAATATGTTGCTAAAATCAGCAAGACAAGGCTTAATTTTGTGAGGTTGAGGGCAGAGCTTAGCCCGAGAGAAAAGATAGTGACAAGAATAAAGCAACATTTATGCAGGGAGGGACAATGCTTAGTCCCATGAGAAGGCAGTGGTTAGCCTTATGCAAATATGGAGGCATGGCTTAGCCTCATGCAAGATTTGAGATATGGCTTAGTCTCATGCAAAGAGAAAGCAATGCTTAGACTTATGTAAATATGGAGGTAGGGCTTAGATTCATGCAAAATATGAGACAGAGCTTAGTCTAATGCACAGAGAAGGCAATACTTAGCCTTACGCAAATATAGAGGCAGAGCTTAGCCTCATGGAAGGAGAAGGCAATGCTTATCCTTATGCAAATATGGATGCAGTTCTTAGCCTCATGCAAGGAGAAAGCAATGCTTAGCCTTATGCAAATACGGAGGCAGGGGTTAGCCTTATGCAAGATTTGAGGCAAGGCTTAGTCTCATGCAAAGAGAAGGTATGCTTAGCCTTATGCAAATGTGGAGGCATGGCTTAGCCTCATGAAACATTTGAAACAGGGCTTAGTCTCATGCAAATAGAAGGCAATGCTTAGCCTTACGCAGATACGGAGGCAGAGCTTAGCCTCATGCAAGATTTGAGATAGGGCTTAGTATCATGCAAAAAGAAGGTAGTGCTTAGCCTTATGAAAATGTGGAGGCAGGGCTTAGCCTCATGCAAGATTTGAGACAAGGCTTAGTCTCATGCAAAGAGAAGGCAATGCTTAGCCTTATGCAAATGTGGAGGCAGGGCTTAGCCTCATGCAAAAATTTAGACAGGGCTTAGTCTCATGCAAAGAGAAGGCAATGCTTAGCCTTATGAAAATGTAGAGGCAGGGCTTAGCCTCATGAAAGATTTGAGATAGGTCTTAGTCTCATACAAAGATAAGGCAGTGCTTAGCCTTATGCAAGTGTGGAGGCAGGGCTTAGCCTCATGCAAAATTTGAGACAGGGCTTAGTCTCATGCAAAGAGAAGCCTTATGCAAATGTAGAGGCAGGGCTTAGCCTCATGCAAAAATTGAAATAGGGCTTAGTTTCATGCAAAGAGAAGGCAATGCTTAGCCTTATGCAAATATGGAGGCAGGGCTTAGCCTGTTGCCGGATTAGAGACAAAGCTTAGTCTCACACAAGTAGAAGCCAATGCTTAGCCTTATGCAATAAATAGGTAGCAGGTAGGAGTAAAATGTGTCTTAGCTGGAGGTATATTTGGTGTATGGTGGCCCGATTGATAGTGATTTTGCTGTGTGTATATATTTGCAAGTGCTACTATTACATCAAATGTGCCTGTGCTCAAGGAAAAATTATACGTTTTTGTAAGGGGAGGTTGGTTCGTGCCTTCGTCTGCTAGATTTGCTCCGCTCTGTTCTGGAGGCCTTGTTTGAGTTGCCCTGGGTAACACCTGGCTGTCACGGAATTAGAGTTTTCGAAAATATACACTTATTGACGAAAGTAGAGTTATTCTAGAAAACATAGTGAAATATCAAGTAATTTAGATGAACTAGTGACTGTAACACATATCAAAGACATTGCAGCTTTCTCGTATTAGAATTTTGAGGGTCCTCCTCAAAATTCTGCCCAGTTTAGTAAATGATCCTTCGGCCGTTTACGTGCGACGAAATTTGCTGTACTTTCTCCGGAATTTTGAGAATCCTTCTCAAAATTCTGCCCCAGTTTCTTAATCAATTTCTGATTTTCTAGCCTATGATGGCGTTGGCTGGACTTTCTCCGAAATTTTGAGGGTCCTCCTCAAAATTCTGCCCCAGTTTCTAGTTCTAGGGGAAAATGAAAATTTTATTATGATATGAACGAACCCACAGGGATGCCTACGTATCCTCTCTTAAATGGAAATCAGGTCAAGCATAGTTCAATTATATCAGATGAAGAAATGTAAACAGTCTAAACATAGTATCTCTTGACTGCATCTGAATTGATTGGTTTTGGATAGACTTCTCCGTCCATTTCTGCAAGTATGAGTGCTCCTCCTATTAGCACCCGGTGAACCCTGTAGGGACCTCGCCAGCTGGGAGAGAATTTCCCTTTGGCTTCATCTTGATGTAGGAAGATCTTCTTCAGCACCAGCTGTCCTGGTGCAAACTGTCTTGGTTTGATTACTTTGTTGAAAGATATGGACATTTTGTTCTGATAAAGCTGACTGTGACATACTGCATTCATTCTTTTTCCATCCATAAGGGCCAGTTGCTCATTGCGGCTCCTTATCTGTTCTGCATCAATATGTTCGGTTTCCTGTATGATTCTTAAAGAAGGAATCTCTACCTTGGCTGGGATGACAACTTCGGTACCATAAACCAGTAAATAGGGGGTTGCCCCAGTTGATGTACGGAATGTAGTGCGGTACCTTATGCCATTGTTTGTGGTTTTCTACCATCTTCCTTAGTATCTTCTTGTTGGCAGCTTCCACAGCTTCATTCATTTGAGGTCTATATGCTGTAGAGTTTTCGTGTTTGACTTTAAAGGTTTTACACATGGCTTTCATCAGGTCACTGTTGAGATTGGCGGTATTATCAGTGATATTGGACTCGGGAACTCCGAATTGGCAAACAATACGATCCTTAACAAAGTCTGCGACAACTTTCTTGGTTATAGCTTTGCAGGATGCAGCCTCTATCCATTTTGTGAAGTAGTCAATGGCCACTAAAATAAACCTGTGCCGGTTTAAAGCAGTGGGCTCGATCGGACCAATGACATCCATTCCCCAGGCAACAAAGGGCCAAGGTGCACTTGTTGCGTTGAGCTCATTGGGTGGTATCCTTATCATGTCTGCATGTACTTGACATTGGTGGCATTTCTGTACGTCTCCATGGTTATCCAAAAATATCAATCTCTAAGTATTTTCTTGGCTAGAACAAAACTATTCATATATGGTCCACAAGTTCCGACATGTATTTCTTTGAGCAATCTGGAAGCTTCCTTTGCGTCAACACACCTTAACAATCCTAGATCAGGGTTTCTTTTATATAGGGTCTCTCTACTTTGGAAGAAGTGATTGGATAGCCTCCGCAGTGTGCGTTTCTGAGTATGGTTCGCCTGTTCCGGGTATTCTTCTCTTGTCAAATATTCTTTGATGTCGTGGAACCAAGTCTTTCCATCCGTTTCTTGTTCAACATGAACTCAGTAAGCCAGTTGCTTATAGATCCTCACCGAGACTGGATCAATAAAATTCTTGTCTGGATGTTGTATCATTGATGAGAAAGTGGCCAATGTGTCTGCAAACCCGTTTTGAATTCTGGGCACATGTTAGAATTCTATCTTTGTGAATCTTTTCGTCAATTCCTGCACATGATACAAGTATGGTAGTATCACGGTGTTCTTCATAGCCCACTCTCCTTGAACCTGATGTACCAGAAGATCCAAATCTCCAATCACCAGTAACTCTTGTATATTCATATCGATGGCCAGATTGATCCCCATGATACAAGCCTTATATTCCGCCATGTTGTTGGTGCATGGAAACCTAAGCTTCGCAGATACAGGGTAGTGTTGACCTATTTCTGATACCAAAACAACTCCAATTCCCACTTTTTTGAAGTTTGCAGCTCCATCAAAGAACATCCTCCAACCGTCGCAAGCCTCAATAATGTCCTCTCCTACGAATGATACTTCTTCGTCGAGAAAATACATTTTTAAGGGTTAGTATTCTCCTCCCATAGGATTTTCAGCAAGATGGTCTGCCAATGCTTGTCCTTTGACCGCCTTCTGAGTTGCATAGATGATGTCGAACTCACTTAACAATATCTTCCACTTGGCTAATTTTCCGGTCGGCATGGGCTTCTGAAAGATGTACTTCAGAGGGTCCATCCTAGATATGAGGTATATGGTATAGGCATAGAAGTACTGCCTCAATTTCTGAGCCGTCCAGGTCAAAGCACAACAAGTGCATTCCAATAGAGAGTATTGTGCCTCATAGGGTGTGAACTTCTTACTCAAGTAGTATATGGCTTGCTCCTTTCTCCCTATCTCGTCATGTTGTCCCAAAACACATCCGAAAGCTCCATCTAACATAGATAGATAGAGTTGCAAAGGTCTCCCAGGTTCTGGAGGGACTAGGACTAGTGGTGTGGACAAGTTTTCCTAGATTTTGTCGAAAGCTTTCTGACAATCTTCGGTCCAACTTGTTTCAACATCTTTCCTCAACATTTTGACTATGGGTTCACATATAAATGTAGAATGTGCTATGGAACGACTGATATAGTTGAGACGTCCGTAGAATCTCATCACGTCCTTCTTACTCTTTGGTGACGGTAACTCTTGAATAGCCTTAACTTTTGACGGGTCCAACTCGATCCCTCGGCGGCTGACAATGAATCCCAATAGTTTTCCCATGGGAACCCCGAATACACATTTTGTGTGGTTCAGCTTTAAATTGTACCTCCTTAACCTATCAAAGAATTTTCTCAATTCTTCTATGTGATCTACGACCCTCTTGGATTTGATAATGACATCGTCAACATACACTTCTATTTCTTTGGGTATCATATCATGGAATATGGTTGTCATGGCTCTCATGTAAGTAGCCTCAGCGTTCTTTAGAACAAATGGAATCATCTTATAGTAGTACACCCCCTATGGTGTAATGAAAGTTATTTTCTCTGCGTCTTCTTCATCCATCTAGATCTGGTGATAACCCGCGAAGTAATCTACAAAGGATTGGAGCTCATGCTTGGCGTAATTGTCGATCAGGATGTGTATATTTGGCAATGGAAAGTCGTCCTTGGGACTTGCTCTATTTAAATCTTGATAGTCAACACATACTCTGACTTTTCCATCTTTCTTCAGAACTAGTACAATGTTGGCTAACCAGGTTGGGTACTCACCTACCCTGAGGACTTTGTCTTTGATCTGCTTAGTAACTTCCTCCTTGATTTTCAGGCTCATATCTGGTTTAAACTTTCTAAGTTTCTGCTTCACTGGTGGACACATTGGATTGGTAGGCAACTTGTGAGCCACTATGGATGTGCTTAGACCGGTCATGTCATCATATGAACATGCAAAGATGTCCTCATATTCCTTTAAGCAACAAATGTACTCCTCCTTCTCTGTCGGTGATAAGTGAATGCTTATGGAGTCTCCCTGACGATTTTGGCGTCTCCCAAATTTCTGCTTCGGTTTCGTCCAGGTTGGACTTAGGTTTATTCTCAAAGTTCTCAACCTCTCTGACAATTTCCTCAGGTATTTCATCTTTTTCCTCCGATTCACTATCCTTAGTTGCGTTGTCTCATTACATGTCACAGTCATCGGTTTATCAGGAAAAGTAATAATAATGCTGTAGAAAGAAAAGTGTGAAAGATAATAATGAATAATAATAGCCATGCATTGATAAAAATTGAAAATATCCAAAACAAGTATGGCTCGATGAATCGAGAAATTATTTTGAAACAAAACGTGTCTTTAAAAACAAAATTACTGAAACATCTGAAATGCCTAGCGTGGCTATAGAAATATTTAGGCTAAATGCCAAGCTACCCAAAGACTCGGCGGGCACGAGATGGTGTGGCAGTCCAATTCCTAAGAACGGCTCCTTTCTCCACATTCTGATTGGTGAGGCCTTCTTCCTCCTCCTTAATTATCGCACTGTAATTCATATCCTTATCCTCTAGGAACAAATTCTTCAGCCTAGCTAAAGCTTCTTCTTCTGTAGTTCCCCATATTGTATCAGCTTAATGAAAAGTCTGACCCAGATGTGACACTGGTTGCTAAAGAGGGTAACAAGGACCACGCAATGGAGGCGACCAATCATCATACTCTTGCCATGTATACTGGTATCCGATCCCAAAGGTAACACGACGTTTCAGCTGTATTGGTTTAGTAATGCCCTAGAGATTCTTCCCAAGCCCTTTGTCGGGTTCATACCCAGACCATACTAGTATGCTTTCTATTTTGTTGCTCCATCATTTGTCTTTCTCAATAGCATTGACATGTTTGATGTAGTGATAAGTCTCCTCTCCTAGCCTTCTTCTGTTCTCGATAACCGGGATGGTTTGACTGGCGTAAATAGGATTACTTTCATCTCCGTGAATGATCACCTCCTGATGGTTCCATTCGAACTTCACTACCTTGTGTAGTGTGGAAGCCACAACCCCAACGACATGTATCCAAGTTCTACCCAACAAAAGATTGTATGTAGCTGATATGTCAAGCACTTGGAATTCAACATCGAACCAAGTTGGCCCCATCTGCAGACAAAGATTAATCTCCCCAATCGTGGCCCTTTGAGACCCATCAAAGGCTTTCATGTTCATACTTCCTGCCCGTATCTCATGGAAATCTTTGCCCAATCTTTTCAGAGTAGTCAATGGGCAAATGTTGAGGCTTGAACCTCCATCTATTAGGACCCTGGAAATGAATTTGTCTTCAAACTGCACTGTGATGTGCAATTCCCATTGTGACATAACCCTTCGGGCAGTAGTTCATCCTCGTGGAAGGTGATCTTATGACTTTCTAGCACTTGCCCCACCATGTTGGCCATTTCTACGCAGGTGATATTGTTGGGCACATAAGCTTCATTTAACACTTTTATCAAAGCATTCTTGTGCTCCTCTGAATTTTGCAATAGTGATAAGATGGATATCTAAGCAGGGGTTTTGTTCAAACGGAGTATTCTCTCGCCTGTACTTTCCTCCAAAGATCATCCGGTCCAGTTTCAATGACAGGTTGCTTAGTAGCAACCTTCTTGCTCGACCCTCCCAAATGTTCAGGTGTATAGACCCTTCCTGTTTTGGTCATTCCTTGTGTAGCATCAGATTCTTCCATCTTTGGCTTTCCCTTTCTCCTAGCTTTGGCAACATAATCCCAAGGTATGGCTTTGGAATTGAAAGGAGGTGTGGTTGATACTGTTATTGTGAAAGGTGTGGACACTTCTACCTCAAATGGAGCAGCTGTGGCTGTAGGCAGAGCTACCTCTACCTCAAATAGAATCGATGCGGCTCGACTGGAGACTGTGTCTACACCATGATAAGAGTGAGTGTGACTGCAAGTTTAAAGTTGTCACCTTCCCGAATAAGCCCGATTGACCCCTTAGGATCCCATTCCTCATCCGTCTCAATCACATGTACCCATCACCCCTATGATCTGGGAGAGGATTGTTGCGGACATTGGGCGCAACTTATTTTGACTGTATGACCTTGTTGTCAATCAATGTGTGGATTTTATCTTTCAATGTTCGGCACTCGTCAATGGTGTGTCCCTTCATACCAGAATGGTATCCACATGTTTTGTTTGGGTTGACCCATTGGAATGAGTTCTCTACTGTCACAGCAGGAATATGAGTGACATAACCAGCAGCCTTCAAACTTTCGTACAGCTGGTCGATGGGTTCAACAATAAAGGTGTATTGTCTGGGTGGTTTGCGATCAAAGTTAGGTCGGGGTTATTGGTAATCTGGACGAGTTGGAGGTGAATGATAGTAGGTTGGCTGGGTGTTATAAGTATGATAGGTGGTAGCGGGTTGAGAATATTTGGGAACTGAGGGTTGGTATGTAGGTGGAGGTGCTTGGTATATAGGTGGAGTTGTTTGGTATGTGAGTGGAGATGTTTGGTATGTGAGCGAAGATTTTGGTCCTTAAGCCACCATTACTTCCCCCACGTCTTTCTTCTTTGATATGCTTCCTGATTGCAATGCTTTGTTCATGGCCTGTAATACCTTGAAATTTGTCACCATTCCGATTTTTATACCTTCTTCAATCCTTTCTCCGAGTTTGATGATATCGAAGAATTTGTGATTCTCAATGACCATTAGCCTTTCATAATACTGTGGGTCCTGTGCCCTGACAAATAACTTGTTCATTTATTCTTCTTCTAGTGCTGGTCTGACCTTGGCTGCTTCTGACCTCCACCGAGTAGCATACTCACGGAAGGTATCCATTGGATTCTTCTTTAAATTCTGGATGTAGAACACATCCGGTGCATTCTCCGTGTTGAATCTGAACCGGCCCATAAATTCTGATACCATGCTCACCCAGTTGGCTTAGTTCTTAGGGTTCTGGCTTATGTACCAGGACAGGGCATCTCCGGAAAGACTTCTCATGAAGAGCTTCATTCGGATTCTTTCATCTTTTCCTACCCCCACAAGCTTGTCACAGTAAGTTCTCAAATGAACCTTGGGATCACCTGTTCTGTCAAACATTTCAAACTTGGGAAGTTTTTAACCCTCTGGCAGTTCCACGTACGATTGTATGCATATATCCTCATAATTCAGACCTTCTATCCCTTTGCCTCCTTTGACACCCTGAACTCGACTGGTCAGTTTCTTGAGTTCCTCAGCCATGTTCTTGATGACCAGGTACTTCCCAGCTGATTCTGGTGTATAGGAGATTGGTTGAGTAGAGTGAGGAACGGTTTCCACATATATATGGTTGTTTTATTGAGTGCAAGGGACTTGGGTGTAGTGGTAATCGTTGGTTGAGTTCTGAGGATCGGGATTAGGTTGTGGTGTGTTCTGAGGAGTGTGATAGGTGGTGGCTTGTGGGTACTGGATTGGTTGATGATGGTATTATGGTGGAGTTGGTATCGATAAGGGATTGAGATTTTGCGGCGGAGTTGCATATTGATGTGGTGAAGGAGGGTTTTGTGGATGCTGGTTTGGTGTATTTTGGGGTAGACCTGGGTTTTTGATATTTTGTTGGTTGATATCGGGGACGTTCAGGGTGAGGGATAGGTTTGCTAAGTTGCGGACCTGCTCAAGTTCCCCCTATAACTCCAGTATCTTTTGTTCCAATCGCAAAACTAAGTCATTTGGTGCCGGAGTACTCCAACCGTCTAAAGTTTCCGTATTCTCCACATTTTCCTTTCGAATACCACTTAAGTCATCCTTTTAGATTTCCCTCTGCTTCTCGTATTACTTGGAGGAGGAGGAGTTGGAGGGCCTATAGATTTGGTGTGATATGCTTATGATGCCAGTATGTGCGAACCAACCTTAGGGGATAGGAATAATAAAGAATAAAAAAATGAAAGGTAAACAAGTCAGTAAGGGTTCTGAAAAGCTTGAGGTATTTAAACACATATTGCGGGAATGTAAATTCGCGTCCTAATTTAGGAGCCTCGTCATGCCCGAGGTAGGCCTGATGACAAATAAATTTGGAGAAATTCAGTGCCAATAATTGCCTCATTTCATTAATGTAAAAATAGATGACCCCAAAATGACACTAGATAAGATAATGTTACTAATGGCACCGAGCCTCATTACATTTAAAAAAGCAAGTAAACCTAATCTACTTGGTCCCAGAAGGACCCTCTCCAAATTGGATGCTTTTGTCGACCAGTTCCCCAATTTGCGCAGGTTCAGCAGTAAGAATGCCTTTGCCAAATGTCCTCCTTCGCTTTCCTCAGCGTTCTGACAATCGATGACTCTCTTCCTCATTCTTCCTTCTAATTCCATCAGACTGTACTCCAAATATTCCAGCCTTTTGCTAGATTTAACGACCCTCTCTTTCCACTCATTGATCATTTCCATATTGGCCTTATGTTTCTCCATATGCTCGGCTTCAGACTCGCAAATTCTTTTGCGCAATTTGTTATATTTCACCTGTGATTTGGCAACTTTATCTATGACCCTGTTTCCTAGACCATCCCTTGGCTCAAATATTCCTTCTATGTCATCCTCTAACCATGACGGGTAAAAGTACACATGACCAGCATGATATCGATCCAACTGGATGATGTCCTTTTCCACGATAATTTTCAAATGCCACATGTGCTGAGCTTCACATTTGTATGGGATGTCATCATCCTGAAAATCCATCCTGTAGTGACTCGTTTTGGCAACTCGCGGTATGACCTGCCTCCTGCCTGCCTGTCTCATAACCCCGAGGGAAGCATTAGGGTATATGCCCCTTAACCCAATTAGTACCAAGTGGGGGACATCCCTGGATCTAATGATGAACTCGTTGGTAGGGAACCACTCGAACATCCATTGAACCTGGTCCTCAGTTAACTTGTTGAAAAACTGCACCCATCCTACAACATCCTTGGGTTGGGCAAACATATCTGGAATATAGGTCATTCTCTTGAGATGATGAAATGCTATGTGATCATTCCTCGGCCTTCGCGGAAATTCCTGACGGTATTGACTCTTTTGGAGATGTTCTAGCAGCCAAACTTGCAGCAGCAAATTGCAACCCTCGAAGAATCTGAACCCCTTCTGACAGCGTTCCAAGGCCCGATACATATCTCCAATGATCATAGGGACAATGGTATATGTCTGCCCCTCGATCCTGTCCATCAAAGTTTTAGCCACCATGGACGACCTGGTGTGGATTCTGTCCCCTTGGATTGGGAACACTAGAATGCCCAAGAAACACACAATGAACACAAATACCCTGCGATGAATCCAACCCAAGGAGGTGATGGAGAATTCATCATCAAAAATACGGTAAGAGCTGCTGTGACCATATCGTTCATAGAGGAAGTCGAAAGGTATATAGGAGTTCTTCAAACACTCCAAGTCGTCATTCTTTTTTAACCCCATCATCTTCAGAAACCCCCTAGTGGTGCGATTTTTAGGTGTCAATAAACCAGGGCTATCACAAGGCAACCCAGCGAATCCCCTTATTTCTTCCAAGAGGGGGGGGGGTCATTTCTATGTCTCCAAAGCGGAACAGAGCCCTTTCTTTGTCCTAGAACATGGTGGTAGCCTCGATCAACATTTTGTTTAGCTGAAGATCCAATAGAGAAGGCAAATTTTCTAAGACTCGTTTCACATGATTTTGGTCACTTGAAGGAAGATCCCTCCACCAATCTAGCAGAAGTGAAGGTATGCTACCGACCATGCCAAACCTGGGGACTTCGTGCCTCATTTTCTGCAAAACAAAGTATAGGTTAGGCCCTTTCCCCCTCTAGGTTCATCTATTTATACAATAATGATTAGCATATTGGCACTTATTTCTCCAAAATTAATGGACACAATCGTGGTTTCGTCCGTTGGGATTATGGAAAACCCGATGGAATTTTAGGTGAGGCTTTTCTTAAAGGGTTATTATACGGACAACATAATAACCCGGCTAGGTTTGACCATGATGAATGCACAATTGATCAGAGTAAGGTTACTATAGAGGTCTAAACTAGGACCCTCAAGCGGACAACTTAAGGGGAGAAGGTGCGGAACCGTCGAACGCACTGTTGATCGACTAGTTTTACTGTAAATATGCCTTTCCGAATTTAAAAGGGTGATATATAGGAAGAGAACAAACACTCATCAAGCGTTGCTATAGTATTGATTACGCACGAGTGGAATATGATGTTGAGCATTATTTATGCAACAATAAATAGCATGCTATCAAGTATTTGCACGTTTAAAAATGATAAATGCGGTATTTAAATAATTGAAAGACATTTACAAAAAAAGAAAACAAGGAGACAAGTCAGTTTCAGGAAATAAAGGAAATTATAAATGCTTGAGAATAAGCAATTAAATCTAAGTAAAGCGGGAAAAGGGAAAGGGTGCACATGTGTTAACATAAATAAACACGCTTAAGACTAATTCACAAAAACAAGTTCGTTATGGTAAGAGCCTAAAATATCCCCAGCAGAGTCGCCATGCTGTCGCGCCCCCTTTTTCCTCACGGAGTCCGGGTTTCGACATTCACTGGGAACAACTCATTTCCTTTTGGAAATTGGGAATTTGAATTTGAAGAGTCGCCACCTAATGGATTTAAGGTGCGTTAGGGAACCTAAAGCAAGTAACTCATAGACCGGTTTGCATTACCAGAGATTGGGTAAGGGCTCGAAATAACCTTGAGGAGAAGGTGTTAGGCACCCCTCGCGGTCCACAATGGTGGGTCCCGGCCGAACTCGAATTATGTGAATTAGTCATTTAACAGATAGGAAGTCTAAGCATACATATAAGATAAAGGAAATTTAACAGATAAGTAGTCTGAACACACATATGTAAATAAGATGAGGGAAGTCCTAGGTTTGTTAGCCTATAGGATCACATCTGTACAATACCCGGTAATCCTTCCTCAACTAGAGGGGTAACACGTGGCATTAGCGCACATATCATCATATCCTTTATTACCCAATTACCCTCCCCTTGGTCATAGCCTAAAGCATTCTAGCAACCTTAAGATGTATCCTATGTGTGCACTACCCGTCCCTTTACTTATATAGTCCCAGAGGTATTTAGGACTTCTAGTTAAGGTGGATCTAGACTCTCCTACAATAATTAAAAGGAGAAAATGCTAGGAGACAAACAAAACATGTAGGACTGGACCAAGGATAAAACAGTTAAAGGTTCACATTTTTGCCTCCACAAATTGAGAAAGCAAGTGCACGTCTCAAACAGTAGATTTCAGATATTTCAGAGAGGTCCTAGAACAGGTTATCTAGGTGAGCATGACAAGAAGAGAATATGCATCATTGCATTAAGGCAAAATGTTAAAGACCTAATAAGTTTGCCTACTGACTTTAAAACCTGTTGAATCTGGGCAATCACAAGTAAGCAAAGCATAGCTTCACAGTTTATTTAGACCTTTATTACCTATAGGCTTGCCTAGGCGTAGATCTGTAATACCCTATAAACATGCTATCTAAATGTAATCAGTTTAAAATGGTTTGAGTTTATTAAGTCCTATAGGCATGTTGTCTAGGTGTGATAACTGATTTTAGACTTATAGATACTTGAAGCTAAATGCAGAAATTGGTTTTAGAATCCTATAGGCATGACATCTAAATGCAACAATTAGACTTAAAACATGCAGAAGACTGATTTAAACCTTGTTAATATGCAGAAACTGATCTTTTCAAACTTACAGGCAGGACGGGTTAATTTTAAAACCCCTATAGTTGTATCTAAATAAACAATATTGTAACAACCTATAGGCATGGTATCTAAGCAAACATCGCAACAAATTTACAGACATGTTATCCAAAATGCAGGGTCGATTTTTGAATCCTATTGGAATGATGTCTAAGTGAACAAACATTGTAACAACTTATAGGCATGGTATCTAAATAGACAAATATTGTAGCAACCTATAGGCACGGTATCTAAATAAACAGATATTGTAACAACCTATAGGCATGGTATCTACCCTTTCCCAACATGATATGTATAAGAATCCCTCCCTTTTACTAATTTTCCCAATATCTATTTACAAGAAATTATTATTATTGACCAACATTAATAATGAATTACAGAAGTGAAATTGCTACAACTACAGGGAGCTTGAATATAGGCCAAAAGGATAAACCTGGCAGATTAGGCCTTCAACCAATCCAAAAAATGCCATAACCTTATAGTGCATCCAATAGTATCCTGGTGTGTCAAAGTTCCCAAGGGCCTCATGGACCCCGACAATGCTCATACTAGAAAATTTCAAAGTAACCCTTTGTGAGCAGGTTTTGGAAAGCCGACTCCAGTGTATCAAAGTTCAGAGGAGCCTCATGGACTCCTAAGCAATGCTTACACTAGAGGGGCAAGACCATAGGTGTTCTAAGAATAGGAGTTTTAAACAAGAGGTAGTTTTTAAGAAAATAGTTTTGGATTCTCAGGAAGTAAGGGTCATTCAATCATTGTAACTCAAACAAAGGTCCTAGCAGTCAAATGATATACATAAACAGGGTAACTTAGAGTTTCAACTTAGTTAATTAACTGTCACTAGGTGAGCATTCAGTGACATACAGAGGAATAGTAGGGCGGGGAAGTCATATTGGTCAGAGGTGAACATAAGATAGAAGGGATATGCTAGTGAAGAAGAAATAAGCATGAGTCTGGAAACACAAAAGTCTAACTAAATCAAGAATAAACAGATTGAGAGCAGGACACACATGGGTTAAATAAGACAGAAGTAGACATGTTATTGCAGTCAACATAGAAGTAAACATGTTATTGCAGCAAACACATAGGCTCGATTAAGACAGAAGTAGGCATGTTATTATAAGGAAGCATATAGGTTAAGTTGAATAGCATGAATCATGTAGTCTAATTGAATGGCAGTACATATACTGACTAGGAATAATGAGCATGAATCACATAGGTCTAGTTAAAGATAAACAGGCTGACTATAAAGATCCTACTGATTTAGTAACATTAAAAGGACATGCTGGGAATAGGAAATACACACATCAAATCATACATAGGTTGCATGATAGTAAAGTGAGAGCATACCAGTTAAAGAAGCAGAAGCAGATAGTAAAGTAGCAAGATTCAACAATCTAGTCCTGGCATTCAGCCGGTTAGACAAACAATGAGCACAAGTAGCAGAGAGAGATGAGAGCAGAGTTTGTATGTGAGTGTGTTTGTGAACTGTTGTTCATGTCCTTAGAAGAATCAGAATGAGAGTATATATAACACTTTATAAGGTAAAAACAAATAAGGTAAAGAGTGAATCATAGTAATCAAATAAATCAATCGGCCAATTAACGAGTCAATTCATATAGAAGAATCAGGAAAAGACCCTTTAGAATGAGGAGAGTCAATTAACGGTACAAAAATAGGGCTCAAATAAGGCAAGAAATCATTCTCATACCATGTAGGAATCAATCAAATCCCTAAGTCAGACTGATAGTTTCAAATAAGGCAAGTATTACTAATAAAGTCACAAATAAGGAAATAGGTAAAAAATTCACAGAGAGATACTGATCTTAACATGAAAATATGATTCAAATCCCAAAATAAAAATCAATCAGCATATTATATTGACAGAAATAAACAAATTATGGGAAAAATCACTGAAATAACTAGTGCCGGAAACAGAAAGACCTAGGGTTTAAGCATATACACAAAATTTAATCAAACCAGTAAAGAATAGTCAAATTCAGCACTTGGAAGTTTGAAAATCGTTTGAAGAGAACTTAGGACGAACCCTAGTTCTTAGAAATCACTGAAATTAAATAATGATAAGAGAAATAGAAAGTTTTTTTCATAGAAAAATACCGAATAATACTCATAACGTTTCAGATCTACAAGGATCTGAACAGACCCAAGTATCCATAAGACTAGGATTTTTGGAAATGACCGAAATGAAAGGAAATCAGTCTAAACCCATAGATTCGAACCAAAAATAGGAAGAAAACAACATTCACAAAGGAAAATGGCCATAGACAGGACTGTAAACAAATTTCGGACAAAGAACCAGGTTGAATCTCCTTGAGATTCTTTTAAGGATCCATGTAATCAAACAACCAGGAGGTATAGAAGGTCGCTAATGGTCGAAGAACACACAGAAACTCCATAGAAAGGAGGTTTTCGCCGGTGACGGCGATTAGGGTTAGGTTGAGTTGAGAGAGAACTGAAGAGATGAGGGAACGAAGGCGGCAGAGTGTAATGAGAAATGGGCTAGGTTAGGGGTAGTCGTTTGAGATTAATATGGCAAGAAAGAACAAGGGTCCTTAATCTTAGAGATCAACAACCAGGATTAGAAGGGGGTCTGGGTCGGGTTAGGTTTAATTGGGTTGGGTCTGATTTGAATTGGGCTTGAGTTTAATAAATTGGGTTGAGGGTCCGATTTTGGGTGTAAATTAGGGTCTGTTATTTAAATACACATTTTAGTAATTAAAATAATTTTGAAAATAGCTAATAAATGATAAAAAATGATTTTTAAGCATGAAGGTAATTTAAAATAATTATTAAATATTATAAAAATATAAAAGTCAATTTCTGTATAGATAATGTAATTATGTCAATGTAGGGGCTATATTTGTAAAATATACAATTATAATCTTAAACATGCAAATATAATTATAAAAAATATAATTAAAATATTTGAACACTGATATGATCATAAATGATAAATTTAGATAATTCAATCATCATAAAATAATATAAATGATAGTTTTAAACATTTATGTAATTAAAAATGCAGAAATAAATGGATTTAGGGCCTTAACAAACCGTAGAAAAAATTGTAAAAATACTTGTGCATGCTTGTAAATGCAGTTACAATATTTTGAAAGTGTGTGCGCACATTTATAAAATGTATGAGGGAAAAATTGGGTATCAACCGTTGCCCCTCTTTGACCGAATGAGTGTTTTGGAAAATATAGGCCAAACCCTGGTCTTTGAGCTGCCTACATATCCCTGATTTTACAGGAATCAAGCCATGTGTAGTTCTGGACCCACCGGTGAATGAAGCCGATAGGAGTTATTATAGGAATGGTAGCTAGTTTCAACAAAGGTTCTTTTTTGAAGGGTAATGTCAGATGGAGTTATGGTTGTGAGCTTGGGGTGTAACGGATGTATTATAGGGTAGATAGTTGGATATCGCAGAGTAGGATGGGTAATTGATTGGAATCGGTTATAATGACAAAGCGAAAATGGTATGAGCAGAAACCGGAGTGAAGCTTGCTCTTGTTTGAAGAATGGTTACTTCCTGGATTACCTGCAAAACTTAAAACACAATGCATGCAACCATAGAGATGATGCAAATTCCCTTTGGACGATGAAAAATTGTCTTTGGATGGTGCGGATGACGTCCTTAGACCATGATGTCTTGGGACATCAATTGTAAGATAGGGGATTTGCAGGCCATGAAATGATGTTCTCGGGCCATGATGCAACCCTTATACTTTACATATAATATATACGAATTCCACCCTTATACTCCACATTTCATCAATAAGAATGCCATCTTTGTACTCCACATATCATCAATAATAATGCCATCCTTTTTCCCGCACATCATTAGAATAACAATATCCGCGTCAACATGTTCACATTTTCCAACAACATAACAATTCAAGTTAACATTTTATCATCTGTCACACCCCTTTTTTTACCACGCTTAACCCTCTTAAAATAATAAAAGTGATTTTGAAGCTTGAAAGGGTTTTCAATTAGAAAGTGATAAAATTTTGTATTTCGAAGGATTGTTCAGAGTCGCCACCTGACATTTGATTTCAGTGTGCTAGGTCACATTCTTTTTTGAAATAAAAATTTCCTTTCAAAACACATTTGACTCTTAAACTAGCTTGCACTTGAGATTCAGTTAATGGGGTTCATTTGACTCGGCGAGAAGGTATTAGGAATTCCACGAGTCCCGTTAAAGTCACGATTGCGTACTCAATCTAATTGGATTTTAAGATATTCGAATTGAGGTAATAAACTTAGAAAAGAAAAATAAACACAAAAGAGGCTCGAGGTCGTCCCCACCTAAATGAAAGAAAATTAAAAGAAGGAAAATTAAAGTTCTAAATTATCCTATTATACTTCTTCTACGATGTTCGCCACGGCCTCCGTTTACATGTACGACATGGCATTCCCCAGAGTAAAATATATACAAATAATTGAGGTAATAAACATAGAAAAAGAAAATAAACACAAAAGAGGATCGAGGTCGTCCCCACCTAAATGAAAGAAAATTAAAAGAAGGAAAATTAAAGTTCTAAATTATCCTATGTTACTTCTTCTACGATGTTCGCCATGGCCTCCGTTTACATGTACGATGGGTATTCCCCGGAATAAAATATATACAAATTCTTCGAGGCATTCCCCGGATAAATTTAACTAAGGGAACGACCTCTCGCCTCAAAATTAAACAAAACAAAATTCTAGAGTTTGCCTACCCATGTGTTGACGGCCAAAGCATGCTCCTAACAAGTGAGTAAGAAAGTAAAGCAATAGAATCATTTTTAAAACCAACTTTTATTCGTTATTTTATAATATCCAACTATGATCACAAATCCACTCTTCTCAAAATCTCAATTCTTGGTTTCCAATTTGTACGATAGTAAACATGGTCCATTAATTCAAAGCTCACGTTTCAATTCAAATTAATCACAATTACTCCAACATCTTATTCACTGCCTCTATTCAACTCATGCATCACCACAATCACAAGACAATATTCACAAAATGTATACAATTAAAAATTCAATAAAAAATCCAACTCAAACAGATTTAAAAGAAAAGAGAAAAACGAGAATAAAATAAACAAAACAAAACAAAACAATCACAGAGAACTGATTAAAGCATAATGTGCGAACAAATGTAAATAGCCCACATAATAAAGTTTAGATTGAACAGGGGGAGGAACGAGCCTTAAGCGTTACCAAAACAGTTTTAAAATTGAATTGAAGAGTGAACACCTCGCAAGTTTAAACAGTAGCAACAATCAAAATTTCAAACGGAACCACGAATTGGAACATGCACGGCACGACCAGGACCTCCAATCTGCAGCGAACTCAAATACACCTCGGCTTAACTCCATTTTCCAACCAGAATAGAATTTGAAAAGACGAGACATAAATCTATATTATTTGTATTTTTTTCAAGTTTGAGGCAGAGATGAAACAAGAAAGATGTGATTTTTTTTGTTTTTATCTGAATCTGAAAATGAAAGTTAAAAGAAAGGAAAAATGAGAAGCCAAAACCAAACCCTTAATTCTTTTTCCTACTATTTTCTGTCTGAAACCCTACTTTTTTTTCTTCAACCTCTATTTCTCTCATTTCTGTACTGAAGATCGTCACCGGTGTTAGAGATGGATGAGTTGTCGGCTGGTTGTTGCAGGCGGATTGTAGAATCGAGATGGAGGCAGATGTGCGAGGAGAGGAGGAGGTCTGGTGATGGGTTTCAGGCGATCGCTGCTGAGAACATGAAGAAGAAGAATCAGCGATGGGTGGCTGCTCTTTATTTCCTAGGGTTGTCCGCTGATCCTCTTCTCTTGGTGAAGATGAAGGTTTTTTGTTTTGGTGAGGGTGACGGCTTAGAGTATTAGGATTTTGAGGGGTAGTGGGCGCTAGGGAGTTCTTAGGTCTGAAGAAGAAGATCTTTGATAGTGTCTTCTCTTAAGACCTTTGGGGAATTAGGGTTCAGCTCTTTTTAGGAAGTGGGGAGTATGGGCTTGGGTCTTGACCGAATTGGGCTCTAATTTAGCCGAAATTGGGCCCTTTTTGCTCAAAATTTGGTCTTCTCATATAAGAACAAGATAAAACTAGTCCAAGATGTTTCTTCCTATTTTATTTTTTGGAAAAATTTAATATCAATACTATTTTTTATATTTTTCATTATATGAAAGGTAAATAGACTAAAAGTAACTAGATAAAATATCAATCAGCTAAATAAAAGAAATATCTTTTTGTAATTTCATTTTTGTGATAAGATAAAATAAAAGAGTCAAAACTAGTTAAAATAGTGATATTAAACCTAAAATAAATATTTAAACGCTAAACATATAAAATCTCGAGGAGGGTCAAAAATTACATGTCTACAACTGCCCCTCTTTGACCGAAAACACGAAGAGTTTTCAGATAAAGAACGATGAGACAGGTTTTTTTGACCCGACCCTTATTTAGAGAAACCAAAAACTAAAAGAAAGGAGAATGTGACCGAGTCCTGGTATCTAAGATGCCTACATATCCTTGTCTATAAAGGAATCAAGCCACGTGTAGTTCAGACCTGAATGAAGTGATGGAGTATACTGAGGTTGAGAGCCAAGCGAGGTGCCGTCGAGGTTCGAGTCCGTGGTTCCAGTCATTACATCAAAATAAAATCTAAAAGAACTGAGCAAGTCTATCAGCTATGAGTTATAAGATTCCTATCTATATGTCTACTGAAGCTTGATCTTGAAACTTGAATAGTTCTTCATGTAGACTTTTGATTTGAACCTTGATGCTTGCTAGCTGCAGGTGCTGATTCATTCTTCCACGACTTCTTCAAATCAAGACCGGACATGCAGTGCTCGTAACTTCAACCATGTCTTGAGAAATTCATATATTTCATCTGCTTCTGCATTTGGATTTTTTTTTTTTCATTCTGGATTGAGACTTCTTCTTTTGGTCATCTCGGACTGTTGACTCACATTGTTGAGGCGAGCTTCTTCTACTTCTAACTTGAATTGAATTCTGAAATAACTTCCCTCGTTCTTCATGTGGGCGCCTGCTACTGATTTGAAATTTGAAGTAACTCTGAAAAGAATTTCCTCGTTCTCCGGGTGGGTGCCTGCTATCAAAAAAACAAAACAAACAAAATTTTCTGCCCCAGTTTGCACTAGGAAGATTTGTGAGTTATTAGCAAAACTGTAAATTACCTATGCTATTGATGCAATGATGAGAGTAAAACTAAAGACTTGACTAGGATGTGCGTCTCCTGTGAGTAAAACCAAGAATATTTGACTAGCAAGTGCATCTGCTAAGAATAAAACCTGAATGACCCAGACTAGGAAGTGCATCTCCTAGATTTAAGATTGAGCTTGCGAAAAACTATAAACTAAGCATGACTAAAGTAAAAACTGACCATATTCTCTAGGCGGGACCCCTGATTTCAAGAAAACTAAAGATTAATAACTTAAGAAAACTAAAAATTGACCCTTTTTTAAAAAAAAATTATTATTCTAGGAGAAAATTCATCAGACTAGGTTTTAATATTAGGAAAGATTCATCAGACTAAGATTTTGAACCTAGGAGAAAGTTCATAAGACTAGGTCTCTTTTTTTTGGTATCTTAGGAGAAAGATTTATCAGACTAAGATTTCTATCATAGGAGAAAGTTTATCAGACTAGGCCTTCTATTATGACGATCCGGCTAGTCGTCTCATGAGTTACCACTCCGTTTCCCCCATTTCTACTTCGATATGCCTTTTTCAACCGTGTTTTGTGGTATCGAGTTGATTGGATCAAATCCGGAATGATTTTGGTGAGGTTTGAGATACCTAGTCTCTTTTAAGGAAGTATAAGTTGGAAAAAGTCAACCGGATGTTGACTTATGTGTTAGAGGGATCGGATGTGATTTCTGATGGTTCGGTTAGCTTCAGGAGGTGATTTGTGACTTAGGAGTGTGGTCGGAATGGGTTTTGGAGGTTCGGAGTAGAATTAGGCTTGAATTGGCAACGTTGATATTTTGGCGATTTCCGGTTGGTAGCCGAGATTTTGATATAGGGGTCAGAATGGAATTTCGAGAGTTGAAGTAGCTTCGTTGGGTCATTTGAAATGTGTGTGCAAATTTTCAGGTCATTCGGATGTGGTTTGGTTGGGTTTTTGATCAAAAGAGGAATTCAGAAGATTTTAGAAAGTTTGGCTTGAATCCGATGTGTTTTGGGTGATTTGATGTTGTTTGAGGTGTTTTGATGATTGAAACAAGTTTGAATAAGGTTTTAGGATATGTTAGTGCCTTTGGTTGAGGTCTCGGGGGCCTCAGGTGAGTTTCGGGTGGTCAATCGGATCATTTTGGAGTTTAGAAAATTGCAGAAGTTGCAGGTTCAGCTGTTGCATGTTTTTACTCTTCGCGTTTGCGAGTGGACCCTCGCATTCGTGAAGATTCAGAGGAAGTCAGTGGAATTTTGGCCTTCGCATTCGCGAGAAGGCTTTTCGTTCGTGGAGGGTTGGGAACTGATGCATCGCATTTGCGAGAAGGGCTTCGCGTTCGCATAGAGGAATTGGGTCAGCTGGGTTTGAGGTCAAGTTGTTCATCGCGTTCGCGGGAGGGGGAGCGCGTTCGCGAAAGTTCGTCTCGGTAAAGCATCACGTTCGCGAGGGCTTGGTCGCGATCGCGTAGGAGAAAAATTGGTCAAAGTAAATTTGTGTTCCGCGAACGTGAGGGTTTGATCGCGTTCGCGAAGAAGGAATAAATGCCTGGGCAAAATGTTTTTAAGCTCATTTTGTCCGTAGTTTTGGGGCTTATTTCCTCCATAGTTGATCGTTTTCGGAGATTTTTGAAGGAGATTGAACACGATCAAACGTTTGGAGGTAAGCAACGTTTGGAGGTAAGCATTTTGGAGTAAAAACTCGATTATTATGTGAATTCCACCTAGAAAATCATGGAAATTAAGCCAAAAATTGAAGAACTAGGGCTTGAAAATTTAGACCTTTACTTGAGGATTTGAAGAATCAGTTGGGGTTAGATTTGAGAATTTTTGATATGTATGAACTCGTGGGGAGATAAGGAATCTATTGATGCAAAAATTATTGAATTTCGAGATGTGGACCCGGGGGTCGGGTTTTGGTAATTTCGGGCTTTGTGCCATTTTTTGATTGTTTTCGCTTGGGCTTTGTTCCCTTAGAATATTTTGACGTCCTCACTCTGATTTTGGATAGATTCGACGCGAGTGGAGGCCGATTCGAGGGGAAAAGGCGTCACGAGCTAGAAATTTAGTCGGTTCGAGGTGAGTAATGATTGTAAATGATGTTCTGAGAGTTTGAAACACCGGATTGCACATTGTAGTGCTATATTGAGGTGACGCACACGCTTGATGACGAGCGTGGGGTCGTGCACTATTGGAGATTGTGACTTAGTCCATCCCGAATGACTATTTTACCGCGTATTTGACTGAAATCTATTTGCTATTATCATGATTTGGGCTGAATGCCATATTGGCCTTGTGCCAACTATTTGAACCCTTCGGAGAATTTTACTGGTATTTCCTCACTATTTTGTCTTTATACTTGAATTCAGTCATGTTATATTTTACTGTTTTCGTATTCAGCCATGTTTACTCTATTTAAACACTTACATGATCTTTTAAATGATATTTGTGGCTGAGAATCATGTTTTACTATTGCCCGAGTGGCTTGTGAGGATTTTGACTGAGTAAGGCCGAGGGCGTATGTTGTGAGGATACATTTGATACTGGTTATGAGTCCGAGGCCCTGAGATATTTACGCCACGAGGTGGCTTGATTGATATGAGGACGAGGGCCTAGTGATGATGTTGCAAGGTAGGTTGATATTGCGCTTAGGTCGTAAGGGGCCCCTCCAGGAGTCTGAACACCCCCAGTGAGCGCAGGTACCCATTGTGATGTGAGATTGAGCCCGAGGGGCTGGTATTATTCTATGTGATTGTCTGAGGGGCTGGTACTGTTCTGAGATGTTGCCCGAGGGGCAAATTTGTTGATACTATGCCCGAGGGGCGAGCCTTTATGTGTTTACTTTTCATAATTTACTGTCAATTACCTGCTTAAGTATTGAAAAAGGCTCTTCATGAAAACACATTTGAGTTAAAGGATTTTACCTATCGTTCACTGATTTACTGATTTTAAATGGTTTAACTGCTCCAGTATAGAATGCCTTGTGCCTTACGTGATTTTTTGATTTCAATCTTTATTTACATTTGTTACTCACTGAGTTGGAGTACTCACTTTACTCCCTACACCCCTGTGTGCAGATTCAGACGTTGCTGATCCTGCCAGTGCGAGTTGAGAGCTCCCTGCGGACATTCGGAGTTCACGAGGTAGTTGCTTGATGTTCACAGTCCCATGTTTCTCCCTCCTTATAATTCATATCTCTCATCAGACATTTTGTAATAGTTTGTAGACTTTTCAGACTTGTATTAGGATCCATAAATGCTCATAACTAGTGACACCCCGGTATCGGGATGTGTTGGGTTGTTCTTCCATGTATTTATGATATTATCTGCTACTTTGGATTATTTTATCATGTTTCAGATGTTTCTTAACACTTAACTGTTAAAAAGAAATTGAAAAAATGGGAAGTGTCGGCTGGCCTTGTCTTCATGAGAGGCGCCATCACTACCGGGTCCGGGTTTAGGCTCGTGACAAGTTGGTATCAAAGCCTTGGTTACATAGGTCTCACGAGTCTTGAGCAGGTTTAGTAGAGTCTCGCGGATCAGTACAGAGACATCTGTATTTATGCTCGAAAGGCTGCAAAACCTTTAGGAAAAATTTCACATTCTTGAATTCTTATCGTGCGTCCTTGATTTAGCTTGAAAAGTAACTCTTTGAATTCCTTCCACGCCTCCTTGCTTGGGGGTTCTCAAAATTCTTACTGCAAGAGGTATGTCTATCATCTCTAACTACTCTATGGTGATTATTTATGTATGATATATACATTAGAACTCATGGGATGGTGATTGGAAGCCATAGGTGCCTAACTTAGGTTGTGTTGGTGTTGTAGAGATTGTGAGATGGGATATTGGGGTATGATTCTTGGGTGTAATAGTATTATGTATACATGCATGTACGAATTACATTTGTGGGAAGATTGTTGAACATAAATACGTAAAGATTGGGTTGGGGAATGAAGGAAACCTTGTAAATGTGATTTGAAATCAAGATGCTCAACTAGTATTTGATAAAATGCTCAAATGAGCTAAAACCATGAATACATTCCTACATTGTGTTCAATTTTGTTATGTCTCAAGTAGATTGGGATTGCTAGAATTTTCGGAACATCGTAGTAATTTAAGGAAAGCTTAAACGAGGTATGTATGGCTAAAACCCCCTTTTTATTAGAAATTGAGATCCGTTGGCGTTTACGAAAGTATGGTAAGATTTGAATTGGTTAATGTATTGATTATTATTGTGCATTAATTGATTTGCAATTAACTACACATATACGTGAAGGATGTGCCTCAATGTGAGTAATGTACCATTCTTGATAATTAGAGAAGTATGAAGAATACAATTATGTGTTGAAATGCTTAGGCTATAAGCCAAGATAGAAACTGAGAATTATTCATGCTAGCTATGTGCCCACTTACCTGTACTGCAACTTGAATTACTTTTGTATATTCCTATGATCACAACCTGCAAGATGAATACTGAAAATGGAAAACGATATGATATATATATGAAATAAAGATTCAGGTGTGATGACTAATGAGAAGGGAACAATGCCTAGATAAGACAGCCTAGCCGATCGGGTCGTGATCGGACACCATGCTGCACACGTGGTGGTAATGTGCTGATATTGAATTCCGGATAAGGGAAATGAAATAGTGATTGAGATATATGCCTCCAATGAGGCAACCTAGCCGGTCGAGTCGTGATCGGACTCCGCTCAAGATAGCGGTGGTATTGAGGACAGTGATGAAGATTTGAAAGAAATGCCCCAAACTAAATTTTGGAAATTATATGAAGGATTGAATAAATTGCATATTTGATTTACCCATGTGATTTACTTGTACTTGCTTTATAGTTCTTTCTAGTAAAATTGTGTTTAGTTATACATACTAGTGCTATTTGATGGCACTAACGTCCCTTTTGCCGGGGGCGCTACATTTTTTTATGAATGTAGGTGGATCCATTGCGGATAGTGCCGAGCGCGCATAGCAGAGTACCTTCTTCTTAAATTCTTGGGGAGCCCCTTTCTCCTTCAAGGGGTTATATTGTACATCTTCTTATTTTGGACTTTCACTTTTGAGGTATAGCCGGGGCCGTGTTGCCGGCATTGTTATCACGTCTTTTGTATCCTTAGAGGCTCCGTAGACATTTGTGCGGGTTATGTATGGGTATTGGATAGGTTAATGAACCATGTTGTAACCTTGTACTCTTGCTTTCTTCTACACTATAACTTGTATGGAACCTTGGAAGTTTAACCACGTTCTAAATGTTGTGATATAAAATGAACTAAGTTATTGAATGTACTATCTTTCCTAGTTTAAATAAAGGTAAGCATGGCTTCCTTATTCCTATCGAGTTGGATAGATAGCGGTTGATAAGGCTTGCTCAGTTGGGTCCACTCGATTGAGCGTCGGTCGCGCCTCCCGAAGTTGGGGCGTGACAACAGAGATGCCTTTGTATTATTTGATCCTGGTTCCACCTTTTCATATGTGTCATCATACTTTGCTCGTTACTTGGGTACGCCCCATGAGTTTCCTTCTTTACATGTTCATGTATCTACCCCGGTGGGCGATACTATTGTTGTAGACCATGTGTACCGGTCGTGGGTGGTGACTATTGGGGGTCTGGAGACCTGTGTGGATCTTTTATTATTATGTATGGTGGATTTTGATGGCATTTTGGGCATGGATTGGCTATCTCCGTGTCGTGCTATTCTGGACTGTCATGCTAAGACAGTCATATTGGCTATACCGGGTATGCCACGGATCGAGTGGCGAGGTGTGACTGATTATGTTCCCAGTAGAGTGATCTTATTCTTGAAAGCCTAGCATATGGTTGGGAAGGGTTGTCTTTCGTATCTAGCCTTCGTGAGGGATATCGGTGCTGAGACTCCCAGTATTGATTTTGTTCCAGTTATGAGGGATTTTCCCGATGTGTTTCTTGCAGACCTACCCGGCATGCCACCAGATAGAGATATTGATTTTGGTATTGACTTGGTGCCGGGAACTCAGTCCATTTCTATTCTGCCGTATCGTATGGCACCAACGGAGTTGAAGGAATTAAAGGAGCAGCTCTAGGAACTCCTTGATAAAGGGTTCATTTGGCCTAGTGTGTCACCTTGGGGTGCGCCGGTTCTATTTGTGAAGAAGAAGAATGACACTATGAGAATGTGCATTAATTATAGGCAATTGAACAAAGTAACAATTAAGAACAAGTATCCTTTGCCTCGCATGATGATTTATTCGACCAGCTTCAGGGAGCGAGAGTGTTCTCCAAGATTGATCTCCGTTCAGGTTATCACCAGTTGAAAATCAGGGACTCGGATATTCTTAAGACAACTTTCAGGACCCAATACGGTCATTATGAGTTTTTGGTGATGTCTTTTGGGCTGACCAATGCCCCAACAACGTTCATGCATTTGATGAATAGCGTGTTCCGGCCTTATCTTAACTCATTTGTCATAGTCTTCATTGATGATATTCTGGTATATTCGCGTAGTCAGGAGGAGCACGCGGAGCACTTGAGAGTTGTGTTGCAGAGATTGAGAGAGGAGAAACTTTATGCAAAATTCTCCAAGTGTGAGTTTTGTCTCAGTTTAGTGGCTTTCTTGGGGAACATGGTGTCCAACGAGGGTATTTAGGTTGACCCGAAAAAGATAAAGGCGGTTCAGAGTTGGCCCAGACCATCATCAGCCACAAGGATTCGCATCTTTCTTGGTTTGGCAGGTCATTATCACCATTTTGTTCAGGGATTCTCATCTATCGCATTGCCCTTGACCAAGTTGACTCAGAAAGGTTCTTCATTTGTATGGTCGGACGAGTGTGAGGAAAGCTTTCAGAAGCTCAAGACAGCTTTGACCACAGCTTCGGTGTTAGTTTTGCCATCAACTTCAGGTTCATATACTGGGTATTGTGATTCATCGAGAGTTGGTATTGGTTGAGTATTGATGCAGGAGGGTAGAGTTATTGCTTATGCTTCTCGTCAGTTGAAGCCCCATGAGAAGAACTACCCCGTTCATGATTTGGAGTTGGCTGCCATAGTTCAAGCGTTGAATATTTGGAGGCATTACTTGTATAGTGTGTCTTGTGAGGTGTTTACTGATCATCGCAGCCTCCAGCACTTGTTCAAAAAGAAGGATCTTAATTTGAGGTTGCGGAGATGGTTGGAGTTGCTTAAGGATTATGATATCACTATATTGTACCATCTGGGAAAGGTCAATGTGGTGACCGATGCTTTGAGCTGAAAGGAAGTGAGTATGGGGAGTTTGGCATATATTCTAGTTGGGGAGAGACCTCTTGCAGTTGATGTTCAGGCCTTGGCCAATCGGTTCGTGAGGTTGGATATTTTGGAGCCCAGTCGGGTATTGGCTTGTGTGGTTTCTCGGTCTACCTTATATGATTGCATTAGAGAGTGCCAGTATGATGATCCGCATTTGCTTGTTCTTAAGGACAGAGTTCAGCATGATGATGCTAGAGATGTGACCATTGGTGATGATGGGGTGTTGAGGATGCGGGGCTGGATTTGTGTACCCAATGTGGATGGGCTTCGGGAGTTGATTCTGGAGGAGGCCCATAGCTCGCGGTATTCCATTCATCTAGGTGCCGCAAAGATGTATCAGGATCTGAGACATCATTACTGGTGGAGAAGAATGAAGAAAGACATTGTAGGATTTGTAGCTAGGTGTCTCAATTGTCAGAAGGTGAAATATGAGCATCAGAGACCGGGTGGCTTGCTTCAGCAGATGGATATTCCAGAGTGGAAGTGGGAGAGGATCACTATGGACTTTGTTGTTAGACTTCCACGGACTTTGAGAAAGTTCGATGCTATTTGGGTGATTGTGGATCGGCTGACCAAGTCCACACACTTCATTCCTGTGTGTACTACTTATTCTTCAGAGCGGTTGGTAGAGGTCTATATCCGGGAGATTGTTCGTTTGCGTGATGTCCCAGTATCCATCATTTCAGATAGGGGCACTCAGTGTACATCGCAATTTTGGAGATCTGTGCAGCGAGAGTTGGGTACTCAGGTTGAGTTGAGCACAACATTTCACCTTCAGACGGAAGGGCAGTCCAAGCGCACTATTCATATATTGGAGGACATGTTGCATGCTTGTGTCATTGATTTCGTAGGGTCATGGATCAATTTCTACCGCTTGCGGAGTTTACTTATAACAATAGCTACCAGTCGAGTATTCAGATGGCTCCATATGAGGCTTTGTATGGGAGACGGTGTAGATCTCCAATTGGTTGGTTTAAGCCCGGTGAGGCTAGGTTATTGGGGACAGACTTGGTGCAGGATGCCTTAGAAAAGGTGAAGGTGATTCAGGAGAGGCTTCGTACAGCGCACTTGAGGCAAAAAAGTTATGCTGATAGGAAGGTTCAAGATGTGTCCTACTTGGTTGGCTAGAAGGTTCTGTTGAAGGTTTCGCCCATGAAGGGTGTTATGAGATTTGGAAAGAAAGGTAAATTGAGTCCTTGGTTCATTTGGCCTTTCGAGGTGCTTCGGAGGATTTGGGAGGTGGCTTATGAGCTTGCCTTGCCACCTATATTGTCGAGTGTGCATCTGGTATTTCATGTTTCTATGCTTCGGAAGTATATTGGAGATCCGTCTCATGTTTTGGATTTCAGCACGGTTCAGTTAGATGATGATTTTACTTATGATGTGGAGCCAGTAGCTATTTTGTGTCGTCAGGTTCGAAAGTTGAGGTCAAAGGATATAGCTTCAGTGAAAGTGCGGTGGAGAGGTCAGCCCATGGAGGAGGCTACCTGGGAGACCAAGCGGGAGATGCAGAGCAGATATACTCACCTGTTTGAGGCTTCAGGTATGTTTCTTGAATCATTCGAGGAAGAACATTTGTTTAAGTTGGGGAGGATGTGATGACCCGTCCAGTCATCTCATGAGTTACCACTTCGTTTCCCCCATTTCTACTTCGTTATGCCTTGTTCATCCGTGTTTTGGGGTATCGGGTTGGTCAGATTGAATCCGGAATGATTTTGGTGAGGTTTGAGACACTTAGTCTCTTTTAAGGAAGTTTAAGTTGGAAAAAGTCAACCGGATGTTGACTTATGTATTAGTGTGATCGGAATGGGTTTTGAAGGTTTGGAGTAGAATTAGGCTTGAATTGGCGAAGTTGATATTTTGGCGATTTCCGGTTGGTATGCAAGATTTTGATATAGGGGTCGGAATGGAATTCCGAGAGTTGCAATAGCTTTGTTGGGTCATTTGGGATGTGCGTAAAAATTTTCAGGTCATTCGACGTGGTTTGGTTGGGTTTTTGATCAAAAGCGGAATTCAGAAGATTTTAGAAAGTTTGGCTTGAATCCAATGTGTTTTGGGTGATTTGATGTTGTTTGAGGTGTTTTGATTATTGGAACAAGTTTGAATAAGGTTTTATGATATGTTGGTGCCTTTGGTTGAGGTCTCAGGGGCCTCGGGTGAGTTTCGGGTGGTCAATCGGATCATTTTGGAGTTTAGAAAATTGCAGAAGTTGGAGGTTCAGTTGTTGCAGGATTTTACTCTTTACGTTCGAGAGTGGACCCTCGCGTTCGCGAGTGGACCCTCGCTTTCGCGAAGAGTCATAGGAAGTCAGTGGAATTTTGGCCTTTGCGTTCGCGAGAAGGGCTTCGCATTCACGCAGGGCTGGGAAGTGATGCATCGTGTTCGCGAGAAGGGCTTCGCGTACGCGTAGAGGAATTGGGTCAGCTGGGTTTGATGTCAAGTTGTTCATCTCGTTCGCGGGAGAGGGAGCACGTTTGCGAAGGTTTGTTTGGGTAAAGCATCACGTTCGCGAGGGGTTGGTCGCTATCGCGTAGGAGAAAAATTGGTCAAAGTAAATTTGTGCTCCGCGAACGCGAGGGTTTGATTGCGTTCGCGAAGAAGGAATAAATGCCTGGGCAGAATGTTTTTAAGCTCGTCTTGTCCGCAATTTTGGGGCTTATTTCCTCCATAGTTAATCGTTTTCGGAGTTTTTTGAAGGAGATTGAAGAGGGATTCAAGGAGCAACGTTTGGAGGTAAGAATTTTGTACTAAAAACTCGATTATTATGTGAATTCCACCTAGAAAATCATGGAAATTAAGCCAAAAATTGAAGAACTAGGGCTTGGAAATTTAGACCTTTAATTGAGGATTTGAAGGATCATTTGGGGTGGGATTTGAGACCTTTTGATATGTATGAACTCGTGGGGAGATAAGGAATCTATTGATGCAAAAATTATTGAATTCCAAGACATGGGCCCGGGAGTCGGGTTTTGGTAATTTCGGGATTTGTGCCATTTATTGAATGTTTTCATTTGGGCTTCGTTCCCTTAGCATATTTTGACATCCTCGTTCTGATTTTGGATAGATTCGACACGAGTGGAGGCCGATTCTTGGGGCAAAGGCGTCGCGAGCTAGAAATTTAGTCGGTTCGAGGTGAGTAATGATTGTAAATGATGTTATGAGGGTTTGAAACACCGAATTGCACATTGTAGTGCTATATTGAGGTGACGCACACGCTTGATGACGAGCGTGAGGTCGTGCACTATTGGGGATTGTAACTTAGTCCATCCCGAATGACTATTTTACCGCATATTTGACTGAAATCTATTTGCTATCATCATGATTTGGGTTGAATGCCATATTTGGGCCTTGTGCCAACTATTTGAAACCTTTAGGGATTTTTACTGGTATTTCCTCACTGTTTTGTCTTTATACTTGAATTCAGTCATGTTATATTTCACTATTTTCGTACTCAGCCATGTTTACACTGTTTTGACACTTACATGATCTTTTAAATAATATTTTTGGTTGAGAATCATGTTTTACTATTGTTCGAGTGGCTTGTGAGGATTTTGACTAAGTAAGGCTGAGGGCCTATGTTTTGAGGATACATTTGATACTGGTTATGAGGCCGAGGCCCTGAGATATGTATGCCACGAGGTGGATTGATTGATATGAGGCCAAGGGCCTAGTGATGATGCCACGAGGTGGCTTGATATTGCACTTGTGCTGTAAGGGGCCCCTCCAGGAGTCTACACACCCCCAGTGAGCGTGGGTACCCATTGTGATGTGAGATTGAGCCCGATGGGCTGGTATTGTTCTATGTGATTGCCCGAGGGGCGAGCCTTTATGTGTTTACTTTTCATAATTGACTGTCAATTACCTACTTAAGTATTGAAAAAGGCTTTTCATGAAAACACATTTGAGTTATAGGATTTTACCTATCGTTCACTGATTTACTAATTTTAAATGGTTTTACTGCTTCATTATAGAATGCTTTGTTCCTTACGTGATTTCTTGCTTTCAGTCTTTATTTACATTTGTTACTCACTGAGTTGTAGTACTCACTTTACTCCCTGCACCCCTGTGTGTAGATTCAGGCGTTGCTGATCTTGCCAGTGCGAGTTGAGAGATCCCGGCGGATATTCAGAGTTCACGAGGTAGCTGCTTGATGTCCACAGTCCCGTGTTTCTCCCTCCTTATCATTCCTATCTCTTATCAGACATTTTGTAATAGTTTGTAGACTTTTCAAACTTGTATTAGGATCCATAAATGCTCATGACTAGTGACACCCCGGTATCGGGCTGTGTTGGGTTGTTCTTCCACGTATTTAAGATATTATCTGCTACTTTGGAATATTTTATCATGTTTCGACTGTTTCTTAATGATTAACTGTTAAAAAGAAATTGAAAAAATGGGAAGTGTCGGTTGGCCTTGTCTTCACGAGAGGCGCCATCATGACCGAGTCCGGGTTTAGGGCTGTGACATCTATCTTAGGAGAAAAATTCATCAGACTAAGATTTCGATCCTAAGAGAAAATTCATCAGACTAGGTTTTCTATCTTAGGAGAAAGATTCATTTGACTAAGATTTCTATCCTAGGAGAAAGATTCATCAGACTAGGGCTTTTTATCTTAGGAGAAAGATTCATCAGACTAGGGCTATTTATCTTAGGTGAAAGATTCATTAGACTAAGATTTCTATCCTAGGAGAAAGTTCATCAGACTAGGTCTTCTATCTTATGAGAAAAATTCATTAGACTAAGATTTTGATCCTAGGAGAAAATTCATTAGACTAGGTTTACTATCTTAGGAGAAAGATTCATCAGACTAAGATTTTTATCCTAGGAGAAAGTTCATAAGACTAGGTCTCTTTTTATGTTAACTTAGAAGAAAGATTCATCAGACTAAGATTTCTATCCTAGGAGAAAATTCATCAGATTAGGTTTTCTATCTTAGGAGAAAAATCCATCAGACTAAGATTTTTATTGAAAGGAAAATCCATCAGACTAGGACTTTTTATCCTAGGAGAAAAAATGTGAAGAGCAATGGCAACATTTTATGTACACTAGCAAGTCAGATAAAGGCAAAGATTTGAGAAAGTTCCATTTGTCGGCTCTTCTCTTCTTTTTTCTTTTTCTTTCTTTTCTCTTCTTTTTTTGTTTTTGAACCAACTTGCTTGCACTACTTTGTTCCTTCAAACAAAGAAAACTTGTGAGTTTAAAATGTGGTAATTAGTTTGTGGCCTTGACTACGAGGGCGATTTCTCTTGCACTTGTCACGATCAACTTGGAAGACAGTGCTTGCTATCGGTCAACCACTTTTCCTGACCTCCCTTATCACAAGAAATATTCTTGATTCATTTAAATCCAATACCTTATGCCCGATACATCGCACTCGTGTTCTAACATTCACCAAATCTTTGTATTTTACCTCAATCACAAAGAACATCTATTATCACCAACTCAGTGCACCCACTATTCTCATACGTCTTATGCCAATTGGATGTGCTTGTCAAACATTAGTTTCGTGTGATTAAAAAGCTGGTAGCAGATTTTAAAGTCATTTCTCACTTGTTTCGATAAAACAGACTCAAAAGGGACTCAAACAAAACAAGATGAATAAAATAAGGAGAAAAACGAGAAGAGATGGTATCTAATAAGAAAAAAAACTTTTACCCAGAATAAAGAACAAAGTAGGAACCAATATGATTTGAAGGCTATCTCCACTGACCATGACATGAATTTTGGATTAAGCGGCCTGATCTGTCAAGCGTGTCTAATCTTTAACTCTTGTTATGCCTCTAAGCTGTGAAACTAGGCTTCAACACTCCAATTGTTCTATATGATTCATAATCCTCAGTTGACTTGTAGTTCCCTGAAGGGTTTTCACCATCAAGTCTCTCTCATTTTGCTCTTTTCTCAACTCACCGTCGCCTTACGGTGCCCATTAGGGTTTTCCCCGATAAGACTCTCTCATATTATCATTTTCTCTCTTTGTGCTGAGAACAAAGGTATTATTCATAATGTAGGAAGATCATACTTTTACCATACACTTGATTTGACATACTCAAAGATTGGTCGAAAGGTCTTTTGTTGGACATAAATGTAGGCTTTTGGACATGGCTGGAGAGAAAGGGTGGCATGAAGGCTCAAAATATTTTATGATGAAAGGGATTAAAAATTACACCTTTTGGGAATCAGATCTTTTAGCCAAAATGAAAACTTCTGCCCCAGTTTATTGGGGTCTGGGGAATTTTTTTGATCTTTGCTTTGATGGGACCGAACCTCAGAGTAAAGCTGCCTACGTATCCTTAGAAGGAATCCGGTCGAACGTAGTTCAAACATAAAGTTGGATTATTTTGTTGTTTTTCTTTTCCTTTTCTTTCCTTTCCTTTTTTTCTTTCTTTTTTTTCTTTTCTCTTTTTTTTTCGTTTCCTTTCTTTTTCTTATTTATCTCTTTTTCTTTTTTTTCTAGTTCCTAACTCTACTTCTAAATCCAAAATAGGGGTATGAAACAAAACAAATTAAGGCTCAAAAGGGGTAGCAAAAGATAAAGTATTTGGGTAGCAGAATAAAATGCCTTCGTCATACCAAACTTTAAGAATGCTAAGTACAAACATGCAATCGAAGATAAGTAAAGAAACCATACATAGTATCTATTGATGACATCTACACAAACAAAAAGTGCCAATGGGAAATACTTTTGCCCCAATAAATGACTCTTTCCAGTTCGAAGCAGACTTGATTCAACCTTATCTTGATGTGGAAAAATGCATTTCAGCACTGACTAATCTACCTCAAACTGCTTGAGAGACATTTCCTTGTTGTATGCTCTTATCAACCTCGTGATTTTCCAGATTAACTGGCTCAGTTTCACTCAGTTCAAGCTTCAGGTTATCTCAGAATACGTGAATCTTTACTTGTTTCCTCAAATACATCCTTTTATCATATTCAAAACTATGTCATTGCTTCATGATTAGACTAACTTTCAAGGCCAGGCTGAGAGTTATGCGTGCATTTCATGTCACTAGAGTCAGAATTATAAAAGGAAATGTGACCTAAACAAAAACTTACTAGAACTAGCAAAAAACAGGAGATTGCATTAAATAGATGGTGAAAAGGTTTTGTACAAAACACGCAAAATAGACATAGGTTACAACCCTGGAACAATCCTAGATAACACTAGACAAGTTACTACCACTAAGTGAACTAGGCAAAATAAGAAGAAGAAGGGTTTGAGCCACATGACAATATCCGAATTACAACCCTGAAATAACCCGGACAACAGAAATGACAACAAAATAAACCACCAAAACTCCTCCCTGGCTAGCCAAGAAAGGAGTGTCTTTCCAATTACCATGCTCCACATCTTAGCCATTGTGTTGCACATCAAAATTACTGGGACCTTCACCAATTTCCATATCATTAACTGCAGTCAGCAAGTTCCCAAGAGGATTCTCGTACTCCCTGTCACCACGCACTTCCCCACAAAGTGTGTTGATCCAGGTAAATTTGGCTTCCTAAACTTGAGCAGGATATGAGGTTGTTTTGGCTGGCGGAGCATGGAAAATTTGGGACGAAGTGCCAGGGTAGGAGTTGTAAGGGGTGAAGCCTGGGGCGTGTTGAGGGGAAAGATCAACGGTATTGGGCATCTGGGCTTAGGACCGCGGTGAAATAGAGACATGGTTTTCTGTATAGTTGGTAAAGAATGAAGGTGGAGGATTCCCCCTTATCCAAGACTGATACATTTCTACCATCTGTTGTTTCAACCTTTAGACCTCCTATTTCAATTCATATTCCGACTCCACAAACTCCCTCGAAGGGTCAACAACTCCTGTGTCCAAGTCTTTCCTAGGCATGGCTACCTTGCTCTTTGACCTTGTGTTGTATGGATGAATCGTCAAAGAGCCACAAACTAACCACCCTCTGTTATGATAATAATAAAAGTAACATAGAGGAGCAATACAAACCCAACATGTTAGTGTTAGGGCATTTAACATAAGATAATCTCACATTATGTGCAATGCACCTAGTCACAGTTATCATTTCTAAAAAGACTTTGAGGGTACGAAGGTCATATGGAATCATCCCAATTTCACTCTTCTTGCCCTTTACCTCTTTATTTTCCTTTCTAGCACTTCTTGGTTTTTCATTTTTTTCCCTCTCTTTTTCTTTCTGATTTTCACTCTTTTCTTCCCTCTCATTTCTCACATCCCATAACTTCATTTTTTTTCTTCTTTTTCTTTTTTTTTTAAATAATGATTTGATCGAACCCTATGTAGGTTGCCTACGTATCATGTCCCTCATGAATCAGATCAAGCGTAGTTGTGAAAAAGTAATGAACAAAATAAACTAAAAAACAACTGTTTTTTGGATTTTCCATTTATAACTATTTTTTTGTTTGCAAATACAAAACAATATGTACGATAACAAAAGACTCGAAAAACTCAACTAGACTATGATAGACTCTGACATCACCTAAAAAATGCAATACTACTGGAAAAGACTACAAAGTGAAAGACAAACATAAAAACAGACTCATAACATAAAAGGCCCCTTAAGCAACTCCTAAATGCAGTGGTCCTGAAGTATCTGTCATGCTCGAGCTCTGGTACATTGATCCATACCTGAATGAGAAAAATAAGACAACATAGAGTTAGTGACTTGAGACACTATGCGACGCCACAACACCTCCTATTGGATACATGCAAGACATGATTGAGACTATATTTTGCAAAATGACCTATGTGGCCAAGGGTGGCTAGAAGTGCAAACTCAACAAGATTGACCTCTAAGACATGGAAAATGCCTCACTAAGGCTTATATGGATTCAAACTCCCAATAATCATGGTCTAAAATTAATTTTAAAAAATGACCTATTTTGCAAAAATGACCAATATGGGCAGAAATGGCTAAAGATGCAAACTCAAAAGGATGGACCTTAAGGTAGTGAGAAACTTAGTTGCGAACTCAAAATTCTTAGGCATGGGTCAATGAAACACTTTCACAAAAATGACCTCATTTTGCAAGATTGGCCGATGTGGCCAAAGTGGCTAGACATGCAAGATGTGGCTACGACCCCCGAAGCCAATGACTTAAGAATCTCTAGAAAGACCGGACCCTATGTGGGTTGCGTACGTATCCCGTCCCGAAAGACGAGATCAGGTACGCGTAGTTCGGGAATATTGGATATGGGAGAGAATTTTAAAAAAACACTGATTTGAAGAAAACATATTTTATGTCTTTTTTAAAAAAAAATGATGAAACATGTAAAATCTTTTTGGATTTTAGTTTTCTCTTTTTTTTTTTAATTTTTTTTCTTTTGGAAAATGATGGGAAAGTGCAAAATCTTTTTGGATTTTTCATTTTCATTTTTTGGTCTTTTCTTGAAAAAGTTGTGAAAAAAATATAACTGGGCCCTACTTGCTACATCTTTATATTTCATCCTCTTTTCTTTATCTTTTATTCTCAACCATCATTGGTCCACCAAATGATCTCTTTACCCTTAAAAAATGCAGTATGTAGCACATAGGGATGATTAAATGTCTTTTCGGGCCATGGGCCTATTTTGACATAATTTGGATAGGCCTCCTATAAAGGGACTTGGTGCCTGGGACCGAGCCCTGCTAAGTGTAAATGACAGGATGCAAATAAGCATGACCTAAAGGCTGACCTAAGTTTGGGGTTCACTAGACAAGGCAATTCGGGGCAGCACGTGGTCGATGGCGGCTGCCCTAGCTTTCCACCCACTCGACGCTTCCATGCCACCCCTCTAAAGACACGAGTGACTCATAAAATGGTCGTGTATGCTCAAACATAATCCAAAAGACTTGTTGCAGAAAGAAGACCCATGATTATGCAAATGATGACAGTTATAAAGCGGTAACCACATAAGGAAAAGGGATAAACAAATAACCAACAAAACAGTAAATAAGACAAACAAACGAAATAAAAAAAGCAAATAAAGAAAACAAACACCTCAACCGAATATCCTAAAAGCCAACAAGATCATGTATCAGCTCGAACCTGCAACTCCCCAGCAGAGTCGCCAAGCTGCCACACCCCTTTTTTCTACCTCACTTAACCCTCTTAAAATAATAAAAGTGATTTTGAATCTTGAAAGGGTTTTCTATTAGAAAGTGACAAAATTTTGTATTTCGAAGGATTGTTCAGAGTGGTCACCTTATATTTAATTTTGGTGTGCTAGGTCACCATTTTTTTTAAATAACAATTTCTTTTCAAAACAGTTTGACTCTTAAACCAGTTTGCATCAGAGATTCGGGTAAGGGGGTTCATTTGACTCGGGGAGAAGGTATTAGACACTCCCTGAGTCCCGTGAAAATCACGGTGGCGTACTCGATCTAGTTAGCTTTTAAGATATTCAAACTGAGGTAATAAACATAGAAAAGGAAAATAAACACAAAAGAGGCTCGAGGTCATCCCCACCTAAATGAAAGAAAATTAAAAGAAGGAAAATTAAAGTTCTAAATTATCCTATGCTACTTCTTCTATGATGTTCGCCACGGCCTCCGTTTACATGTACGACGGGGCATTCCCTGGAATAAAATATATACAAATAATTGAGGTAATAAACATAGAAAAGGAAAATAAACACAAAGAAGCTTTAGGTCGTCCCCACCTAAATGAAAGAAATTTAAAAGACGAAATTTTTAAATTCTAAATTATCCTATGCTACTTCTTCTATGATGTTCCCCACGACATCCGTTTACATGTATGACGGGGCATTCCCCAGAATAAAATATACACATATCCTTCAGGGCATTTACCAGATAAATTTAACTAAGGGAACGACCTCTCACCTCAAAATTAAACAAAACAAAATCCTAGAGTTTGCCTACCCAAGTGTTGACGGCCTAAGTATGCTCCTAACGAGTGAGTAAGAAATGTAAAGCAATAGAATCATTTTTAAAACCAATTTTTATTCATTATCTTATAATATCCAACTCTGACCACAAATCCACTTTTCTCAAAATCTCAATTCTTGATTTCCAATTTGTACGACAGTATACATGGTCCATTAATTCAGCTCACGTTTCAATTCGAATTAATCACAATTACCCCAACATCTTATTCACTGCATCCATTCAACTCATGCATTACCATAATCACAAGACAGTATTCACGAAATGCATACAATTAAAAATTCAATAAAAAATCCAACTCAAAAAGATCTAAAAGAAAAGAGAAAAAACGAGAATAAAATAAACAAAACAAAACAATCATAGAGAACTGATTAAAGCATAATGTGTGAACAAATTTAAACCGCCCACATAATAAAGTTTAGATTGAACAGGGGGAGGAACGAGCCTTAAGCATTCCAAAACAGTATTAAAATTGAATGAAGAGTGAACACCTCGCAAGTTTAAACAACAACAACAATCAAAATTTCAAACGGAACCGCGAATTGGAACACGCACGGCACGATTAGGAGCTCCAATCGGTGGCGAACTCGAATCCCCCTCGGCTTTACTCCATTTTCCAATCAGAATAGAATTTGAAAAAAAGAGACAGAAATCTATATTATTTATATTTTTTCCCGAGTTTGAGGCAGATATGAAACAAGAAAGATTTGATTTTTTGTTTGCTTTTTATCTGAATCTGAAAATGAAAGTTAGAAGAAAGGAAAAATGAGAAGCCAAAACCAAACCCTTAATTCTTTTTCCTACTGATTTCTGTCTGAATCCCTGTTTTTGTTTTGTTTTCTTTAGCTTCTATTTCTCTCGTTTCTATATTGCTGATCGTCGCCGGCGTTAGAGATGGAGGAGGAGTCGGCTGGTTGTTGCCGGCGGCTAGTGGAATCACGACGGAGGCAGATGTGAGAGGAGATGAGGAGGTCTGGTGATGGGTTTCAGGCGATGGCTGCTGAGAACGGGAAGAAGAAGAAGCATCGATGAGTGGCTGCTCTTTGTTTCCTAGGGTTGGACATTGATCCTCTTCTCTTTGTGAAGATGAAGGGTTTTTGTTTTGGTGAGGGTGACGGCTAAGAGTATTAGGGTTTTGAGGGGTAGTGGGCGCTGGGGAGTTCTTAGGTCTGAAGAAGAAGATCTCTGATGAGGTCTTCTCTTAAGGCCTTTGGGGAATTATGGTTCAGCTCTTTTTAGGAAGTGGGGAGTATGGGCTTGGGTCTTGACCAAATTGGGCTCTAAATTAGCCGAAATTGGGCCCTTTTTGCTCAAAATTTGGTCTTCTCATATAAGAACAAGATAGAATTAGTCTAAGATGTTTCTTCTTATTTTATTTTTATTTTTTGGAAAAATTTAATATCAATTCTTTTTTTTATTTTTCATTATATAAAAGGTAACTAAACTAAAAGTAACTAGATAAAATATCAATCAGCTAAATAAAAGAAAATATTTTTTGTAATTTTTATTTTTGTGATAAGATAAAGTAAAAGAGTCAAAACTAGTTAAAATAGCGATATTAGAACTAAACTAAATATTTAAACACTAAAACGTATAAAATCTCGAGGAGGGTCAAAAATTATATGTCTACACCATCAAGATACATATTTTCATAATTCATCAATAAAATTCATGAGGGCATGAAGATAATAGAGTGTGGATGTCTGCGTAAGATATAAGATATGACTACGGCTAAATCGATTTAGCAATGATTCTATTGTCCAACTTGGCTAACTAGAAAATAATAATCCTAAAACATAATCTATATCATGAAAGGATAAGCTTGTGTAGTTATACAAAGAATTATGCATGTATCATAGAAAGCATACAAACAAATCAAGGCATAGTAGATGCCTAGAGTCTAATTTGATCCATTTTCTCACATAATACCCACATATACGCTTCTCACCTAACATATATGTCACACCACATACATTACAATAAGACAAAAAGGTCCAAGCCTAAGGGTTATTCTTTCACATAAGAGAAGGCAAGATACTTACCTCAAACAACCCTCTAAATCACGATTCCTTCAGAAACTACCTTCGACCAGCTCGAATCTAGCCAAAAAGTAACTCAATAACGTCAAAAAAGTCATAGAAAACAACCTCAAACAATAAAGCTTTGATCTTTAATTAATTTCTCAAAAGTCAACAAAAGTCAATTCGGGCTCATACGGTCAAAACCCGAGTCAAGGGGTAGATCCCAATTACACATAACCTGTAATGACCTGACTGGTTGTTTTGAGTGTTGTAGCCTCGTTCCCTCCATTTAATGCTTATTCTATGCCCAATTGTTGTTATGTGACTTGCTGGGGTAGTTGGTTTGGCTCCAATGATGTTTTGGAGTGAATTGGGATACTTAGTCCCAAGGTTGGAAGCTTAAGTTGAAAGAGTTTACCGGATGTTGATTGGATGGTGTCTAGTGAGGGGACTAAGGTGGATCCAAAGAAGATAGAGGCGGTTCAGAGTTGGCCCAGACCGTCTTCAGCTACTAAGATTCGGAGTTTTCTCGGCTTGGCCAAATATTATCGTCGCTTCGTGGAGGGTTTCTCATCTATTGCAGCGTCTTTGAACAAATTGACCCAGAAGGGTTCTCTATTCAGGTGGTCGTATGAGTGTGAGGAGAGCTTTCAGAAGCCCAAGACTGGCTTGACCACAACTCCAGTTCTAGTTTTGCCTTCAGCGTCAGGCTCTTATACAATGTATTGTGATGCTTTTCGGAATGGTATTGGGTGTGTCTTGATGCAGCAGGGTGGAGTGATTGCTTATGCTTCGTATCAGTTGAAGCCCCATGAGAAGAACCACCATGTTCATGATTTGGAGTTGGCAGCCATCGTTCATGCATTGAAGATTTGGAGGCATTATCTCTAAATGTGTCTTGTGAGGTATATACGGATCATTGAAGTCTCCAGTATTTATTCGAACAAAAGGATCTACATTTTAGGCAGCAGGGATGGTTGGAGCGGCTAAAGGACTATGATATCACCATTCTGTATCATCCCGGGAAGGCCAATATAATGGTTGATTCCTTGAGTAGAAAGTTGGTGAGTATGGGTTGCCTTGCATTCATTCCTATCGGTGAGAGACTGCTTGCATTAGATGTACATGATTTGTACAATCAATTTATGAGATTAGATATTTCGGAACCAATCGGGTTCTAGCTTGTGTAGTTTCTCGGTCTTCCTTATATGATCGCATCAGAGAGTGCCAGTATGATGATACAGATTTGTATGTCCTTAAGGACACGATTCATCATGGTGATGATCAGGAGGTTACTATTGGGGATGATGGGGTGTTGAGGATGTAGGTTCGGATATGTTTACCCAATGTAGATGGACTACGTGAGTTGATTCTTGAGGAAGCCCACAGTTTGCGGTATTCCATTCATCCGGGTACCGCAAAGATGTATCAGGATTTGAGGCAATACTATTGTAGAGGAGGATGAAGAAGGATACAGTGGGGTTGGTAGCTCGATGCCTAAATTGTCAATAAGTGAAGTACAAGCATCAATGATCGGGCGGATTGCCTCAGAGGCCTTGAGATTCCGGAGTGGAAATGGGAGCGTATCACCATGGATTTTGTAGTTGGACTCCTACTGACTTTGAGGAAGTTTGATGCTATTTGGGTGATTTTGGACCAGTTGACCAAGTCCGCGCATTTCATTCCAGTTGGGGTTACTTATTCTTCGAAGTGGTTGGATGTGATCTACATCTACGAGATTGTTCTCCTTCACGGTGTGGTGGTGTCCATCATTTCAGATCGGAGCATGCAATTTACATCGCAATGCAACGAGAGTTAGGCACATAGATTGAGTTGAGTACAACATTCCACCCTCATACAAACGGACAGTTCGAGCGCACTATTCAAATATTGAAGGATATGCTACGCATTTGTATCATAGATTTCGAGGGTTTTTGGGATCAGTTTCTGCCTCTTGCAGAGTTTGCCTACATTAACAGCTGCCAATCGAGAATTTAGATGGCTCTGTATGAGGCTTTGTATGGGAGACGATGTCAGTCTTCGGTGGGATGGTTTGAGTCGGGTGATGCTAGGCTATTGGGTACTGACTTGGTTTGTAATGTAGCTTACATGGTGGGGGAGAAGGTACTACTCTGATTTTCGCCCATGAAGGGTGTTATGAGGTTCGAGAATAAGGGAAAGTTTAGCCCTCGGTATATTGGGCCTTTTGAGGTTCTTGAGAGGATTGGAGAGGTGGCTTACAAGCTTTCTTTGCCGCCTAGTCTATCGAGTGTTCGTCCATTATTTCATGTTTCTATACTCCGAAAGTATGTTGGCGATCCGTCTCATATTTTGGATTTCAGCACGGTTCAATTGGATGGTGATTTAACTTATGATGTGGAGCCAGTGGCCATTTTGGGTCAGAAGGTTCGAAAGTTGAGGTCAAAAAACATAACTTCAGCGAAGGTGTAGTGGAGAGGTTAGCTAGTTTAGGAGGCTACTTGGGAGACTGAGTAGGAGATACGGAGCAGATACCCATGCATGTTTGAGAATCCATGTATATTTCTAGACCCGTTCGAGGACGAACGTTTGTTTAATAGGGGAAGAATGTTACGACCCGGCTAGTCGTTTTGAGTGTTATAGCCCTGTTCCCCCCATTACTACTTATTCTATGCCAAATTGTTGATATCTGACTTGCTAGGGTAGTTGGTTTGGCCCCGGGGATGTTTCGGAGTGATTGGGACACTTAGTCCCAGGTTGGAAGCTTATGTTGAAGGAGTTGACCAGATGTTGACTTATGTGTAAACGACTCTAGAATGGAGTTTTGATGGTTCTGATAGCTCCGTATGGTAATTTTATACTTAGGAGTGCGTTTGTATAGTGATTTGGAGGTTCGTATTTGATTTTGGCTTGAATGGCTAAAGTTTGAAAAAATTAGACGTTTCGGAAATTTAAAAGTTTGACTAAGAGTTGACTTTGTGGTTATCGGCTCAGATTTTTGTTCTAGAAGTTGGAATAAGTTTGTTGTGTCATTTATGACTTGTGTACAAAATTTGAGTTCAATCGGACTTGATTTGATAGGTTTCGACATCGAATGTAGAAGTTGAAAGTTCATAAATTCATTAGGCTTAAATCGATATGTGATTCGTGGTTTTAGAATTTTTTTTGGTGTGATTTGACGCTTCAAGCGAGTTTGTATGAAGTTTTAGGACTAGTGGTTATGTTTGGTTGAAGTCCCGGGGGCCTCGGGTGTGATTCGGATCATGTTTGTTGCATTTGGAACCTTGGAGGCACTGCTGATTTCTGCTACTGTTTTCTTATACGCGATCGCAAGTGTGATGTCGAAATCACGAAGGGTTTTTGGTCACTGATGGAAATTTGTTCTATGTGATAGCTAGGTGAGGTCTGCAATCGCATATCTTGCATAGTTAATATATCGCGAACGTGTGGGCATAGTTGTGTTCGCGAAGAGGAAATGAAAAGAGTGGGTTCACGCGTGGTTGTTATTCGCAATCATGTAGTAGTGTCTGCGATCGCGTAGGTCAGTGATGGTTAGCCATCGCGTTCACATGGGGCTTTTCGTGATCACGTAGGGTTAATTTTTGGGCAGCTAAGTTTGTGCTTCGCGATCGCGAAGCATTTTCCACGATCACGATTGAGGACTTCTGGGCTGAAATTAAAGTCTCAAAAGTGAGGGTTTGAGTTTATTTCACAATTTAATTTTGGGAGCTCGGATTGAGGCGATTGTTGGAGATATTTTCAAGGAGGTGATTGGGGTAAGTGATTCTTACTTATTTTTGGTTAAATTACATGAATATATCATTGTTTTCATCATTTAATTAATGTTTTGGGTTGAAAATTTCTGGGAAAATGGAGATAACGTTTTAGGCCGAAAATTGGGGATTTGAGCGGCATTTTGGTGTCGGATTTGAGTAATTTTGGTATGGTTGGACTCGTGGTTGAATGGGTCTTCGAATTTTTTAACTTTAATCGGATTCCAAGACATGAGTCCGGGGTTGACTTTTGAGTTGACTTTAAGACTTTTGATTAAGAACTTAACATTTTCATATGGAATTGATTCCTATATCTTGAGTTGATTGTATCGAATTATTTATGGCTAGATTCAAGGTGTTCCGAGGCCGATTAGCAAGGCAAAGACTTGTTGGAGTATAGATTTGCACGGTTTGAGGCAAGTAAAACTTCTAAGCGTTGTTCTGAGTGTATGAATCCCTGAAATTACGTGCTATGTGATTGGTGTTAAGGTGACGTGCATGATAGGTGACGGGCTTGTGGGCGTGCACCATAGAAATTGTGATTTAGTCGATTCCGTGGAACTATGTAGTTATCTTATCTGAATATTATTACTGCACTCTATTTTGCTTTTCAGTGCCGGACCTATTTACTAGCTATCGATTTTTCTTTGCATCTTTCTTCTAGATTTCATGATGTTCCTATTTTTCCTATGATTTCTATGGTGATACTGATATTGTCTCCTTTTGTCTTTTTTGTCCTCTTGAGCCGAGGGTCTTTCGGAAATAGCCTTTTTACCCCTTCGAGGTAGGGGTAAGGTCTGCATATACACTACTCTCCCTAAACCCCACTAGTGGAATTTCACTGGGTCATTGTTATTGTTGTCTGTGTTAGAGCATTTGAGCTATGATTTATATTAGAAATCATGTTTAGGCTATGTGCTGGTGCTATAGGGACCCACAATGGTCGTTCTTTGTTGTTGAGTTATTATTTGCTTAATTGCAGTTATGTACTTAGTAATATTCACCATTGCATGTCATATCTCAGTCTCTGTTATCATACATTATCACATCATGTATCATTTATTTCGCTTGCTTGGCATGAGCGTTGTGAGCCCAAGACTCTGGAGATATTGATGACTGAGTGAGACTGAGGGCTAGTTTGTGAGTGATATTGATGGGATCGGGTTGCACGTCGCAGCGGGTACTATTGACTCATGATGGGATCGGGTAGCACGCCGTAGCAAGTATTATTAATTCATGATGGGATTAGGTTGCGACCGCAGTAGGTTTTATTATCTCTTGGATAGGATTCGCCCCTCCAGAGTTTGCACACCCATAGTAAGTATAGCTGTTATTGATTCATGATGGGATCGGACTGCACACCGTAGCAGGTATAGTATAGTGTTGAGTGAGAATTGAGATAGTTAGGTTGAGTACTTCGAGAGTGTGAGTAAACGAGGCTTTCGTTGTGTTGCATCACATACGATATGCATACTGGAATCTAGATATAGTGATGCCATATTCCTCATATAATTCAGAATTGGCGTATTTTATCTGTGCTGGGCTTACGTGTTAAACCTGGAAACATATCTATATTCCTGTACTGGTACCTGTAGATTATGAGTTTCTTTGAGATATTATTGTCATATTTCCTGTCAAATTTTCACATTGTTAAATCTTGTATTTGGACTGTATTGTTCGAGCTCGTCTGTTCTTTCAGCCCAAAGGTTAGACTTATTACTTATTGAGTTGGTTGTACTCATGCTACACGATGCACTTCGTATGTAGATCCAAGTATTTCTGGGCACGGTGGTTGCTGATTTTTGGAGTTTAATCAGTTGGACATTATCAAGGTAGCTGCTTTGGCGTCCGCAGACCTTGACTCTCCTACTTTATCTTTTAGTTTATTTTATACTGTTATACTTTCCTTGATAGTATTTCATTTGTCAAACTGTGTTATTGTATAGATGCTCATGTACTCCATGACACCCGAATCTTTGGGAAATTCTGTATTGAGTTGTGGCATTTTCATCCAGTTTTTGTGAGATTCTTACATTGTTAAACCTATTTCAGTATATTTTGAAGTTAAGATGTTGGTATGTGTGAGTTTTTGGCTTGCTAGTAGCATGATAAGCACCATCACGACACTTGTAATTTGGGATCGTGACATAACCCCACGAGTCCTAATATATGATAAGGTTCCAAAATCGAGTTCAAATTAACTCCCAAATCTCCAATTTTTACTCTCTTAAGTTGTAGACAAAAACCCAATTTTTTATTTAAAATTCTAAGTTTTAAGTGTACAAATCCATGGGGATTCAAGACATAAAGTCAAATCCAAGTGAAAATTGTTTACCTCCAATGTAGTAGTGAATTTGCTCTCTAAATTCTCCACCGCTCAAAGTCTAGGGTTCAAATATGAGAGAACGGTTAAAATTTCAGAATTATATCGCTTATAAGTTGGCCCAGTGATACACTTTGCAAACACAGCCACTGCTTCACGTTCGCGAATCACAAAAGTGCACTGCCTTAACTTAACCCTCCGTGAATGCAGCCCCTAGACCGCAATCGTGATGCAAAACTCCATAGGGAAATGAGAATGTGGTTTCCTTCCCCCGCGAACACGAAGTCCAAGCACCTGACCATCCTCATCCTGCCTCACTCCTTCGCCAACGTGATGCCTCTGTCACGAACGCGAAGGCCAATCTTCCTTAATCATCGCGAGCGGGAACCCAATGTCGCAAACGCGTAAAAAAATTATGCCTAGATCAAATCCACTCCACAATCCCAATCCAACCTCCGCAATTGTAAAGAAGGACCTCACACGAGCAAAATCTGCAACTTCCAATAATGCTATGGGTGGTTTGAAACTCATCCGAGCCACTCGGAACCCCGTCAATTATGCCAACAAGTCTATAAATACTATCCGGGCCTATCTAAATCTCCAAACACATACGATAAGATCACAACAGCAAATCAAAGGTCAAACACAAATTGAACTTCTCTTAAGTTCAAGAACCTTTAAACTTCAGACCAAGCGTCTGATTCAAGCTTAACCAACCAGATTACAATCAAACCTTGTACACAAGTCCCAAATGACAAAATGAACATATTCCAAATTTCGGAATAATAATTCAAATCCGATATCATCAAAGTAAACCCCGGTCAAACTTGCTAACTTTTGGCAAATATTACCAAAACATCCTAGGAACCTTCAAATCCAAATTCAGATGGATGCTTAAGTTCAACATCACCATACGAACCTATTGAAATCATCAAATACTAATCTGAAGTCTCTTACACAAAAGTCAAACCTTGATACTCTTATAACTTAAGTTTACAACAAAGGAACTAAGTGTTCCATTTCACTCTGAAACTATCCCGGAGTCAACCCAACCATCTCGCAAGTCACAAAATAACAACCAAACATACAACAAGCATCAAATAGTGAAATAGAGCTCAAATACAAAAAATGACTGGCCGGATCGTTACAAGAATTTGTGCTAATATATATATATATATATATATATATATATATATATATATATATATATATATATATATTACGGAAAAGGGCCAAAACTGCCCTTAATGTATTCGCTTATATTTAAAAATACCCTCCGTCCACCTATTTTGTAAAAATTGACCTTACCATTAAAAATCTGGCCCATTCATGCCCCTAACGTCAACTTTTTGGCCCACTCATACCCTAAAAACTAACAGTCCTATTTTGATTAAGAAAAAAATTTATTATTTATTATGTGTTAATTTCCTATTGGCTTAAATTAAAACCTCACCCCATATCCAGTTATTAGCCTACTCCGTCTTAGATTTTCACCCTTCAACACCCATGGATCTCCCTCTCTATCTCAGATTTTTCGGCCTTAATTTAATTTTTAAATTAACATTTTTTATTAAATCAATTTTCTAAGTGAAATCAGGTACTCTTTGAAATTAATGCTTCATTGTAAGATTTTATGGTTTAATAAGTTATCTTTCTGCCAACGTTATATTTTTTGTGCGACCATGTAGCTTTTAAGAGTTAATTGAAATCATATGAGCAAATTAGCTTCACAGTTCATCAGTATTGATTTGGTTGGGAAACTGTAGGCAATGATTAAGCTGGGGAAGATGAACAGGGAAAGGGACCAAATAATAAATTAATAAAAAGAAAAATATGAAATTTTAACAAATGAAACCTAAATAACGATTGGATCATGAGTCGGGTATGGAATCGAGTGATTGAGGGACTAAAAAGAGTTTAGCGGGTTGGAACGACTAAGATGGATCATTGTTAGGTTATATATAGATAAGATATGGGTTAGAATTAGATTTTTAATTTTGACCAATATGCAATTGCCACGTCATATGAAACATTAATTTCAAAGAGTACCTGATTTCACTCAGAAAATTGATTTAATAAAAAATATTAATTTAAAAATTAAATTCAGGCCGAAAAATCTGAGATGGAGAGGGAGATCCGTGGGTGTTGAAGGGTGAAAATCTAAGACGGAGTAGGCTAATAAGTGAATATGGGGTGAGGTTTTAATTTAAGCCAATAGAAAATTAACACATAATAAATAATAAATTTTTTTCTTAATCAAAATAGGGTTGTTAGTTTTTAGGGTATGAGTAGGCCAAAAAGTTCACGTTAGGGGCATGAATGGGCAAGATTTTTAAAGGTAAGGGCAATTTTTACAAAATAGGTGGACGGAGAGCATTTTTAAACATAAGCGAATACGTTAGGGGCAATTTTGACCCTTTTCCGTATGTATTAATTTAATTTGTTATAGGATATGTTATCTGCTTTATTTTACATGTTATTAGATCACGTCTTTTATAAACAGCTAGGGGCGGATCAATGATTTAAACTTGGTCGGTTCAACGCCCAATATTTTTAACATTATTTTTACTTTTGAAATTATGGTTTACATATTTATAATTATGAAAATTTTAGTGAGATTCTACTATATATCAACGTTTCGCATGAAAAATGCTAGATTCAGTTGAGCGTGCATGCATCATGTACGCTCCATCCGTCATGAGAAACAGATACTTGTTATCGTAAATAATTTAACCCTAACAATGAAAAAATATGATACACCATTTTTAACATAAACTCTTACAATTAAGCATCTCTTGGATTTAGAAAGCTTATTGTTTCCAGTGGATCAATAGATATGAAACTTGGATTTTCTATAATTCATACAATAGCTATTTAATTCAAAGTTGGCAAGGAGAGGTAGCAAGTTAATTAAAGGGAAAGCACGGAATGGTGGGGAAGAATGGGGCCAACTATATGCCAGCCTAAATGACAGACCACATCAATGAGTTTTATGTAAATTATGTGATACACAATAAAGTATTCAAAGCGTAGTGAAATTATGGGGTGGCAAGTTGCTACTAAAATGATGATAATTATGAGTCCACTCGGAGTGCATGGTGAGAAAAATTCCATATGACCATGCCTCGTGCCATCATCCTACTCATGACTATTACTCATAACTCAACTTTATATTTTTCTTGACGGAAATTTATCTCTGAGAATTACTGGAAAAAAGTTCAAAAAGGGAAGCAACATATAACTATGAAGAGATGGTCGTTCTTTAGTGTATCATATTATTTTTTATAGTTAAGTGTAAAATTAGATTATTTATAAACTTTTACATTGTATACGGGTAAAACCGGGCTCGTGATACACCCCGGTACCCGACGTGATAAGCCAAGATCGAGACATGATGGCAAGGGGCCGAAATTGAGGCAAAGTTCTCATCGAGTCGGAATCCGAGGGCATAACGCCCATCCTCGAGAATATCAGGGTCATGGTTCAGGACCGGTCCTACCTTTGAATAACTTCGAAGGACGTTGTCAGTTAATCAAGTACGAACAACAGAAAGCTGTGATATCCATGTCCGGCCGGGTATCACGACGGGGATATCGACACGTATCGATAGGGAATGACAATCAGTTAATTAGAAGATTTTTACCTTTTATAAGAATTGTACCTTGAGTGAGACTCTCCTACTATATAAAAAGGGGTCTGATGATTCATAATACACATTGTATCATGCATTTCAAGGGAATATATTATTATTTTTCTCTGTTGTTAGCTCTTTTCTTGTTCATCAGTACTGGCCACATTGAACCCGCATGAACATTTCACAATGGCTAAAACTATTTTATGCGTGTGGTTTGAATTTATTTTTATCTTTATTTGTTCAATCAAATCCAATTCATTGCTTTATGTCAAATTAATTTGTGTATCCTTAAACCACTTACAAATTCAATTATTATCCTATTTTCAGGGTAAACAGTTTGGTGCCCACCTTGGGGCTAAGGATAATAGTGGCTATTTGATAAAAACTTCTATAACACACCCTATTTTGCCCTTGTTATTTGGAGTGCCTTTGATTTCAGGTAAAGTTTGAAATGTCAAACTCCCAATCTGCCCCTCCAAACGTGGATGATGAATCCGGCCATCATGGCGAGAACAACAATGTAGCACCCGGTAACGAGGTGGCTCCCCCGACCTCAATGGAGTTCCAGTTGCAGACCTGATTGATGCTATCTCGCATGTGGCTATCAATGCAAATTTACCTACCGATCCTGAGAACAACATCCGCAAAGAAGTTCGATCGGTTGCACAAAATATGCACGGCGGCATAGATGATGGGATCAACTTGCGGTTAATCCTCGAAATGTTATAGGATCAACTGGCAGCAATAGCCCAACTCCAGAACTAAAGCTGCACCTCGAGCAGGATTGAGCCCGAGCCATCTCGGGAAGTCACCCATAGAAATGAACCGGTCACAGAGATGCCGAATGAAAGTGAGTCGGCGACCAACCCCGAGATCATAAAAATGCTCGAGGAGCTAACAAAACGGGTAGAATCGGGAGAGAAAAAAATTGAAGCCAATGACAAAAAAGTGGAAATCTACAATTTCAGGGTCGATCAAATACCAGGAGCAGCACCGATACTAAAAGTCTGGATTCCAAGAAGTTTGTTCAAAACCCTTTTCCTTCGAACGCAGCTCCGAAGCCAATACCTAAGAAGTTTCGCATGCTCGAGATTTCTAAGTACAATGAAACAACCGACCCAGATGAGCATGTGACCTCCTACACATGCACCTCAAAGGGAATGACTTGGAAGATGACGAGATCGAGTCTGTGTTGATGCCCAATTTTTTCCATAATATTTCAAAACTATGCCTGGGCATCAATTAGTATTTTTCATTCAATTTCTGCATTTTTAATATATTTTAACTAATTTCTCCTAACATTTATTTTATAAAACAATCATTAAATTGCATCACAAAATAGTTTTAATGAATTTTGTGACTTAATTTTATCATTTGCATTCGTATTACGTTTCAATTATTGCACAAATAGCAACATCTGTATTTTTAGGATACAATTGTAATTATTTTGCAATTGTAGCATACGCAGGCATTATTATATTATTTTACCGAAAAATACCCTTTTATATTTTTTAAATACTAAGTAATTACTTTAAAACATTTTCATGCATTAAAATCATTTTTATAACTTATTAACCATTTTTAAAAAATTGTTTTAGAAATTAATTATGTATTTAACAAATAGCCCATTTTCATTTAAAACTTAGCCTATTAACTAGCCCAATTTTAACCCCTTAAACTAGCCCAGAAATCCCAGGCCTAATACCCATCAGCCCAACCGAATTAAACCTAATGACCGCCCCAAAACCCTCTCATTTTCCGCACCTCCCCCGTCGTCACCTAATCCTCTTTATCTCAAATGCTCTCAAGTCTAAACCCTAATCGGACCTCGCTGTCACTCATCTATGGCCATTCATGGTGGTTTCTCACCACCCCAGGCCTCCAACGACCTCTCCTCTACTGGTATCACCATCTCCAGGATCCTCAAGGGACCAGGGTTAGTTTGCTTGCATCTATGGCCCTTTTCTCGTCTATTTCGGGCTGCTCCGGTTTGATTCCGAGTAAGAGCTTCCTATATCACCTTAGATCTGTGGGTTTCTAAGCTTGCTTCTTCATTCCTGTGATTGTTCTTCTCGAAACCCTAATTTCTTCCTTCTGAACTTCTTAGATATGTACATATCTAAGATGGTTTGGACCTATTTCATATGATTTTTACAACAACCTTCTGATTCTCGAGTGCTTTTCTAATTTTAAAGCTAGGGTTTCCCGATTTTTTTTTATAAAAACATTTGATATTGAGTGTTTAATCTTCCGTTTCTTATATGTTTAAACTGATTTCTTAAGGTTTGCTATAACCTTAACTTGTTTATACTAAAAGCCCTAATTTTTGACATCTTTTTGTTTGGTTTCTGAGTTACTTGTGTTGACTTTGTCCTTGCTTTGGTTATTGTGATTTTTTCTTTAACCAATTAGATGTCTTGTGATTTTTATCCTAATATGCCTCTATTATGTTTCTTGGTTCAACTTTTCTATTGATTCTATATTTCTATGTTCATTCTGGCTATTTATGGTAAACCTATAAATCAGGGTTGTCTTGAATTTTAATTTTACCAAGTTGCTTCGTTAAAATCTATGTGTTGAGTCCTAACTATTCCTTCCTTTCCTGTTTGGATTGTCTGCGATATTTGCTGACTCTTTACGTGATTTTCTCTTTTAATTTAACCCTTGACTATTCTGAGGTTCTTATTTTGGCTGATTTGAACTCTTTTCCTTAACAAAACCTTTGATTCTTACTTCTCTACTCGGTTTGATTGAACTTTTTGTGTTAATTAGTTTTCTCTAGCCTTATTTGTTATATGCTGATTCTTACTACTTGTTTCCTTAATTGAACTCCTGTTCATTCACCCCTAATTACCTACTATGTACCCAAGTCTTACTTGATTTCCTTCCTTAAGTATTTACCCTGCTTTTACCGTTGAGTGATTATCCCATGATTAAGGGAAGACTTACTGATTTTACGTGTGTGACTGATTCTGTGAATTTCCCTAATTGCTATATAATTGATTCTTTACCTTATTTTGTTTAACTCTTGACTACTATATATGCCTTACCTATTTTCATTTCTAGACACGAACAATAGTTCAGAAACTACCACTTTTACACTCTAAAAGGCTCTCTCTGCTACTTGTTATATCTATTATTCTAGCCGGCTGCAAGCCAAGGATGGAAATTGCACAATATCTTTCGCACATCTTGTGTATTCTTTCTTTGACTAGGTATGCTTCTGATTAATTTTTAAGAATCTAAAGCTGTGTGTTTATTTACTGCCTTAGTTCATATGGCCTGAGTCTATTCTTGCTTCTATTTACTGCTTACCCAGCATGCCCAATACTGCCTATTCAAATCTGTGATTAGCATGTTCCCACTTTACTTGCTTATTTGCTATCTTGTTTAACATGTCTACATATGTAACTAGCCTGTTTGACTGACTTCTGTTTATCTAGCATGCCTAAACTCTGCTTTAGTGTAATTAGCATGCCTTCACTTGTTAATACTTGCCCAACATGCTCGTTTAAGTCCTTTCCTGTTCTGCCTCACTCCTACTAAGTTAGTTAAACTCTAGCTATGTTGTTTGTATGTCATCAACATGTTTCTACTGTGATCTTTGCTGCATGACCTGCATTCTATCTAACCTACTAGTTATATAGATCCCCTTCAAAAACTCTATGTATCATGTTGTTTGTATGCTCCATTAAGGTGTGTTCTCTGTGTTCCCAACCCCTCTTCCCTTGTATGAAAGCTATTTGCCAAAGTACTCCCTAAAACTGTTTGCTCTATGACTTGTGTTCTGATTACAAATTGTTTCTTTACACATTCCTCAAACTATTTTATCGCCAAATCAGTACTGGTTTTCAGAAATTCTCTTCAATCCTAAGACTTTTCTTTATGCTCTCTATTAAACTCTTTCAAACCATTATGCACTTTCACTTACTCCTAGAATACTAGGTCCTGCACCCCTGGTATGTGTACTACTTAGAGACCCTTGAGATCTCTCTGAACTCTGTCATATCAGGGTTGGCACTTCCATACTGCACGTAAATAAGTTATTATTTGAGAAAGGTCTAGGTGTGAGCACTGCCCGGGATCCTTGACGTCCTTAGGGAACTCTGACATACCAAGACATGAAATTGGCTATGGAACTTTGGGCATTTATGACTATTGGAGGCTTAGAAATCACTTTGGGCCTACTTCAGGCTCCCTATAGCTTAATTTCTATTCCATTTATGTAATTTATTCAATTCTGGGTCTGTAATAATTAATTGTAAACAAACAGTGGGGTGATTAGTGAAAAGGGAGGGTAGTTATATATTGTGAGTAAAATTGGGTAGATAACATGCCTATAGGGTCTATTTCGATTCAAATGTATTTGTTAGATGACATGCCTAAAGGGGCTCGTTTGGTTCAAATGTGTTTGTTAGATAATATGCATATAAGATCTACTTTGGTTTTCAATGAATGCTGCTTGCTTTACTTTTATATAATTAGACATCATGCCTATAAGGTCAAAATCGGCTTTTAATAATTAGATACCATGCCTATAGAATTTAAAATCAACTGTAATAGAAATCATACCTATAGAGATTTCACTTTGGTCAAGTAAATTCTGCTTGCTCCACCTTATGTCAATTAGGAATCATGCCTATAGGATCTAAAGCCAGTTTTGTCAAATTTAAAATCGGCTTAACTCATACTGATAAGTTATGAATCAGTTTAGTTAAATAATCTACTCTTTTCATGTTAATTAATATCACTATAAAGCATGCCTATAGGATTCGAATTCCCCGTTTAAAATCATTTACTATTTTACTGCATTCCTAATCAGTAATATATACCATGCTCATAGGACATTACTATTATACACATAGGCAATACTGTAGGTTGATTAAAAATCCTACAACTGTAAAACTATGTTCTGTTATCTGTGAGTGCTCTTATTTAACAGGTCTAAAATCAGTAGGCAAACTAAACAGGTCTTTGACGCTTTGGTTCTAATTCAATGCTGTATACTCCATGCTTACTTAGATGTCATGTTCTAAGGTTTTCTCTTAAATACCTAAAACTGTTGTTTGAAACGTGCACTTACTTGTTCTGTTTGTGGAGGTAAAATGTGACCCTTTAATTGTTCTCTTTAATGCAGTCCTAACTGTTTAGATTGATGCCTAGATTTTTCTCCTTTAAGTGCCTTAGGATGGTCTAGAACTACCTAAATTAGTGGTCCTAACTACCTCTAGGGCCACAAGGATAGGACGAGTAGTGCACGCATAAGATATCGTTAAAGGTTGCTAGAACGCTTTAGGCTATGACCAAGGAGAGGGAATTGGGTAGTAAGGATATGATGACTGCGCGCTAATGTTACGTGTAGCCCCTCATTTAGGAGTGATTACCGGGCATTGTATGGGTATGATCCTCTAAGCTCACCAACCTAGGACCCCTCTTTTCAATCTCCCGTTGTTTAAATGAATTTACTTTTCTTTATATATGTACAACTTGTTCAAATCTTTTCCCTTGTTTCATTACTTGAATCATACATGTGCTTAGAATGTCAAAACATGTATTTATTTGCGGATACATGTTAAAATTGTTTATTTGTTAAAATGACTAATTCACATAGTTTAAGTTCAGCTGGGACCCACCGTTGTGGACCACGAGGGGTCCCTAACACCTTCCCTTCAAGGTTATTTCAAGCCCTTACCCTAAATCTCTGGTAATACAAACTAGTCCAAGAGTAAATCGCTCTAGGTTCCCTAACACATCATAATCCGTTAGGTGGCGACTCTTCAAATACCCAAATTCCCAAAAGAAAACGAGTTGTTCCCTCATGAACATTGAAACTCAGACTCCCGCAAGGGAAAAATGGGGCATGACAATATGGTGACTTTGCTGGGGATATTTAGGCTCTTACCATAATGAACTTATTTTCTGTGAATTAATCCAAGCATGCTCTATGCCATGTACCATTTCCCCTTATTTGAATTTAACAGTCTATTTTCAAGAACTTATGATTCTTTTATTCCTAAAACTGACTTGTCTCTTTGTTTTCTTTTCCGTAACTATCTTTAAATTATTTAAATAGCGCATATATTATTTTCTTACGTGCAAATACTTTAAAACATATTTATTGCTGCATAAATCATGCTCAATATTATATTCCACTCGTGTGTAATTAATCCTATAGCAACTCTTGATGAGTGTTTGCGCTCTTCCTATATATCACCCTTTAAATTCGGAAAGGCGTATTTGCGGTAAAACTAGTCAATCAACGGTGCGTTCGACGGTTCTGTGCCTTTCACCCTCAAGTTGTCCGCTTGAGGGTCCTAGTCTAGACCTCTATAGCAACCTTACTCTGATTAAATTGTACATGCATCATGGTCAAACCTAGCCGGATTAATATGTTGTCCCCATAATAACCCTTTAAGACAAGTCTTGTCCAAAAGTCCATCGGGTTTTCCATAATCCCAACGGACGTAATCACGATTATGTGCATTAATTTGGAGAAATAAGTGCCAATATGCTAATTATTACTGTATAAATAGACGAACTTGGATGGGGAAAGGGCCTAACTCTCTTTGTTTTGCAGAAAGTGAGGCACGAGGTCCCCAGATTCGGTATGGTTAGAACACCCTCACTTTTGCTAGATTGGTGGAGGGATCTTCTTTCATGTAACCAAAACCATGTGAAACGAGTCCTTGAAACTTGCCTTCTTTGATGTATGTTCAGCTCAACAAAATACTGATCGAGGCTGCAACTATGTTTTGGGACAAGGAAAGGGCTGTGTTCCGTTTTGGGAACATAGAAATAACACCCTTTCTAGAAGAGATAGGAGGATTTGCTGGGTTGCCTTGGGATAGATCTAATCTGTTAGCACCTGAAAATCACAATGTTAGGGGATTTTTTAAGATGGTGGGGCTGAAGAAGAATGACAACTTGAAATGCCTAAAGGACTCCTACATACCTTTTGAGTTCCTTTATGAAAGATACGGTCATAGCATCTCCTACTGTATTTTTGATGATGAGTTTTCAATCACATCTTTAGGTTGGATTCATCACAGGGTCTTTATGTTTGTTATGTGTTTCTTGGGCATGGTGGTATTCCCAATCCAAGGGGATAGGATTCATACTAGGTTAGCCGTGGTAACCAAAACTCTAATGGACGGGATCGAGGGGCAGACATACACTATCGTTCCTATGATCGTTGCAGACATGTACCAGGCTTTGGAGCAATGTCATAAGGGGTTCAGGTTCTTCGAGGGTTGCAACCTACTGCTACAGGTCTGTTTGTTGGAACATCTCCAAAAGGGACAATAGCACCAAGAATTTCCGCAAAGACCGTGGAATGATCACATGACCTTCCATCATCCCAAAAGAATGAACTACATTCCATACATGTTTGCTCAGCCAGAGGACGTTGTGAGATGGGTATAGTTTTTCAAAAAATTGATCGAGGATCAAGTCCAGTGGATGTTTGAGTGATTCCCTACCGATGAATTCATCATCAGATCCAGGGATTTTCCGCACTTGGTGTTGATAGGGTTAAAGGACATATACCCTTACGCTCCTTTTAGGGTTATGAGACAAGCAGACAGAAGACAAATCATACCACGGGTCGCTAAAATGTGTCACTTCAGAGCCAATTTCCAAAGTGACGCCATCCAATATAAAAATGAAGCGCAACACATGTGAACCTTAAAGATTATTGTGGAAAAGGATACTATTGACCTTTACCCTTCACGGTTGGAGGACAACATAACTGGGGTCGTTGAGCCAAGGGCTGCGCTAGGAAACAGGGTTATAGATGAGGTTGCTGAAGCCGAGGTGAAGTACAACAAGCTACTAAAAAGAGTTCGAGAGTCTGAAGTCGAGCATATGGCACTACATAAGGCTGATATGGAGATGATTAACGAGTGGAAAGAAAGAGCTGTTAAATCTAGTGAAAGGCTAGAATACTTGGAGTACAGTTTAATGGAGTTGGAAGGGAAGATGAAAAAAAGGGTCACTGACTGCCAAAACACTAAAGGAAACGAAGGAGGGCATCTTGCAAGGGCATTCCTGCTGCTAAACCTGTGCGAGTTGATCAACAAGACATCCAGTCTGGAGAGGGTCCTTCTGGGACCAAATAGATTAGATTTACTTGCTTTTCAAATGTAATAAGGCCAAGAGCCATTAGTGACATTATCTTATTTAGTTTCATTTTGGTTTGTTTACGTTTACACTTATGAAATGAGGCAATTATTGGCAGTAAATTTCTCCAAATTTATTTGTCGCTAGGCCTACCTCGTGCACAACGAGATTCCCAAATTAGGATGCAAATTTTCATTCCCGCAATATGTGTTAAAATACTACAAACATTTCAGAATCCTTACTGACTTGTCTACCCTTTGTTTTTCTTTATTTCTTATTCCCAACCCCTAAGGTTGGTTCGCTCTTACTGGCATCGTCGACATATCACACTAGATCTAGAGGCCCTCCACCTCCTCCTCCTCCAAGTAATACAAAAGGCAAAGGAAAAGCAAAAATGGACGACTTAAGTGGTATTCGAAAGGATAATGTTGAGAACATAGAAACTTCAGATGGTCAGAGTACTCCGACACAAAATGATCTAGTTTTGAGATCGGAACAAAAGATATTAGAGCTACAAGGAGTGCTTGAGCAGGTCCGCAACTTAGACAACTTATCACTCACCCTAAATGTCCCCGAGATCAACCAATAAAACACAAAGAACCCAGCACCTCCCCAAAACACACCAAACCAACATCCGCAAAACCCTCATGCACTGCATCAATACACAACCCCACCCCAAAATCTCAATTCCCTACCAATACCAACTCCGCCATAACACCAACCTTAACCAATTCATTACCCACCAACCGCCACTTATCATACTCCCTAGAATACCCCACAACCCATTCCTGATCCTCAAAACTTTACAAATGACCACCACCACACCCAGGCACCTGACACTCACCAAAACAACCCCATATACGTGGAAACTGTAGCTCATTCTATCCAACCAATCTCCTATACACCAGAATCCTCCGAGAAGGACCTGCTCATTAAAAACGTAGCTGACGAACTCAAGAAGTTGACAAGTCGAGTTCAGGGCGTCGAAGGTGGCAAAGGAATAGAAGGTTTGAACTATGAAGACCTATGCATACAGCCAGATGTAGAACTGCCAGAGGGATACAAACCTCCCATGTTCGAGATGTTTAACGCTACAGGTGATCCTAGGGTTCATTTGAGGACCTATTGTAACAAGCTTGTCGAGGTCGAAAAAGATAAAAAGATCCGGATGAAACTCTTTATGAGTATCCTTACTGGAGATGCTTTGTCCTGGTACATCAGCCAGGATCCTAAGAAATGGTCCAATTGGGTGAGTATGGCATCTGATTTCATGGACCGGTTCAAGTTCAAATAGAGAACGCACCAGAAGTTTTCTACATCCAGAATCTTAAGAAGAAACCCACTGAAACCTTCCGCGAGTATGCTACTCGTTGGAGGTCAGAAGCAGCCAAGGTCATGCCATCTTAGGATGAGGAATAGATGAACAAGTTCTTCATCAGAGCATAGAATCCGCAGTATTATGAAAGATTGATGGTTACTAAAAACCATAAATTCTCATATATCATCAAGCTTGGGGAAAGAATTGAAGGAAGGCATCAAAAGCGGGATGGTAACGATTTTTGAGGCATTACAGTCCACAAACAAGGCATTGTAAAGAGGCGAAATATCAAAGAAAAGAGACGCCGGGGAAGTAATGGTAGCTCAAGGCCCGAAATCTCCACTTACATATCAAACACCTGCACCCACATATCAGACACCTCCACCCACATACCAAGCACCACAACCCACATATTAACTCTCATCTCCCAGATATTCCCAACCAGCCACTACCTATCATACCTATAATTCCCAACCATCCCATTTCAAATCACCTCCAACTTGCCAAAATTTTCCAAGACCATGACCGAACGTTGACCGTAAGCTACCTAGACCACCACTGCTATTGCTGAACCCATCAACCAGCTGTATGAAAGGTTGAAAGCTGTTGTTTATGTCACCCATATTCCTGCTATGGAATTAGAGAACCCATCCCAATGGGTTAACCCAAACAAAACTTGTGCATACCATTTCGGTATGAAAGGGCACACCATTGACGAATGTCGAACGTTGAAAGATAAGATCCAGACGCTGATTGACAACAAAGTCATTTAGGCAAAGGAATCCATGCCTAATATCCAGAACAACCCTCTCCCTAATTATAGAGGTGGTAGTGTACATGTGATAGAGACAAACAAATAGTAGGACCTTGATGGTTCAATAGGGTTTATTCGAGAAGGCGATGACTTTAAACTTGCAGTTACACTCACTCCCATTGTAGTACAGACTCTGTCACCAATTGAAGTTGAGATAACTGCATCAGTTCTATTTGAAGTAGAGGTAGCTCTGCCTGCGGCCACACCTATTCAATTTGAAGTGGAAGTGGCTACACCTTTCACGGTGATAGTGTCAACGACACTTCCTTTCGACTCAAAAACAATACCCTAGGATTATGTTGCTGAGGCTAGGCGAAAAAGGAAGGCAAAGATGGAGGAATCCGATGTTGCGTAAGGAATGACTAGGAACAGGAGAATCTATACACCTAAACACTTGGGAGGACCAAGTAAGGATGCTAGTACCAAGTAGCCTGTCATTGAAACATGACCAGATAACCTTTGGGGGAAAGTGCAAGCAAGAGAATATTCCGTCATCGATCATTTGAACAAAACCCCAGCTCAGATATCCATACTGTCACTTTTGCAAAATTCATAAGCACATAAGAATGCTTTGATGAAGCTGTTGAGTGAAGCCTGCGTGCCCAACAATATCACTTGCGAAGAGATGGCCAATATGGTAGGGCAGATGCGGGAAGATTATAAGATAATCTTCCACGAAGATGAGTTGCCGCTTGAAGGGTTGAATCACAACAGAGCATTGCATATCATAGTGCAATTTGAAGATAAGTTCATTGCCAGGGTATTGGTTGATGGAGGTTCAAGCCTTAATATTTGTCCGTTGGATACTGTGAAAATACTAGGCAAAGGTTTCCATGAAATACGGGCAGGGAGCATGACTGTGAAAGATTTCAATGGGTCACAAAGGGCCACGATTGGGGAAATTAATCATTGTCTACAAATGGGGCCAACTTGGTTCGACGTTGAATTTCAGGTGCTCGACATATCAGCCTCATACAATCTTCTGTTAGGCCGACCATGGATACATGCCGCCGGGGCCATGGTTTCCATACTACATCAAGCCGTGAAATTCGAATGGAACCATCGGGAAGTGATCATTCACGGAGACGGGAGTAACCCTATTTACACCAGTCAACCCATCCCGGTTACTGGAAACAGAAGAATGTTAGGAGGAGAAACCTATCATCACATCAAACGTGTCAATGCCATTGAAAAGGACAAATGGTGGAGTAGCAATATAGAAAGCCTACTGGCATGGTCCGGGTATGAACCCGACAAAGGGCTTGGAAAGAATCTCCAGGGTATTACTAAGTCGATACAGCTGAAGTGTCACGGTACTACCTTCGGGCTTGGATATCAGTATACATGGAAGGAGTATGATGATTGGTCGCCTCCATGACATGGACCTTATCACCCTCTCGAGCAACCGGTGCGCATCCAGAATAGACTTTTCACCAAGTGGACACAATATGGGGAACTGCAGAAGAAATAGCGTTAGCAGGGCTGAGAAATCTGTTCGTGGAGGATGAAGACATAGACTGCAGTGCAATAATTGAGGAGGAGGAGGAAAAAGGCCTCATTATTCAGATTGTGGAGAAGAGAACTATTCTCAGGAACTGGACCGCCACACCATCCTGGGCCCACCAAGTCCTTGGGTACTTGGCAGATTTTATCCCTATAGCCATTTTAGGCATTTAAGATTTTCAGTAATTTGTTTTTAAGATTCGCTTATTTCAAAATAAATACTCGATTCATCGAGTCGTACTCGTTTGGATGTTTTAAGTATTAATCAAATGCATTGCTCTTTATTATATATTATTATCTTTCATATTTTTCTTTCTACAACGTTTTTTTAACTTTTCCTAATGAACCGGTGACTGTGACATGTAATGAGGCAACACAACATGAAAATAGTGATTCAGATGAAGAAGATGAGATACCTAAGGAAGTTGTTAGGGAAGTTGAAAACTTTGATAATAAGCCTAAGTCCAGCCTGGACGAAACCAAAGCAGTAAATTTGGAGAATGCCGAGACCATCAAGGAGACTCGCATCAGCATTCACTTATCACAAACAGAGAAAGAGGAATGCATTCGTTTTCTAAAGGAATATAAGGACATTTTAGCATGGTCATATGATGACATGACCGGTTTGAGCACGTCCATAGTAGCTCACAAATTGCCTACTAATCCCATGTGTCCTCCAGTAAAGCAGAAACTCAGAAAGTTTAAACCAGACATGAGCCTGAAGATCAAGGAAGACATTACTAAGCAGATCAAAGCCAAAGTCCTCAGGGTGGTTGAGTACGCAACCTGGCTAGCCAACATTGTGCCAGTTTCGAGGAAAGATGGGAAAGTCAAAGTATATGTTGACTATTGGGATTTAAACAGAGCAAGTCCCAAGGATGACTTCCTACTACCAAATATACAAATCCTAATCGACAATTACGCCAAGCATGAACTCCAATCCTTTGTAGATATATTCGCGGGTTATCACAAGATCTGGATGGATGAAGAAGACATAGAGAAAACAGCTTTTATTACACCATGGGTTTATACTGCTATAAGATGATGCCATTTGTCTAAAGAATGCCGGGGTTACCTACATGAGAGCCATGACAAATATCTTCCATGATATGATACACGAGGAAATAGAGGTGTATGTGGACGATGTCATTATCAAATCCAAGAGGGTCGCGAATCACATAGCAGACTTAAGAAAGTTCTTCGACAGGTTAAGGAGGTACAATCAGAAGTTGAACCCCGCAAAGTGTGCATTCGGGGTTCCCAGAGGAAATTTATTGAAATTCATCGTTAGCCGTCGAGGGATCAAGTTAGATCCGTCTAAAGTCAAGGCTATTCAGGAGTTACCGCCACCCAGGAGCAAAAAGGGCGTGATGAGCTTCCTGGGACATCTCAACTATATCAGTCGCTTCATAGCACAGTCCATAGTCATATGTGAACCTATATTCAAGATGCTAAGGAAAGATGTCAAGACAAGCTGGACCGAGAGTTGTCAGAAAACCTTCAACAAAATCAAGGAGTACCTATCCACACCACCAGTTCTGGTCCCACTGGAACCGGGACGACCCTTGTTACTCTATCTATTTGTATTGGATGGAGCCTTCGGATGCATTCTGGGAAAACATGATGAGACATGGAGAAAAGAGCAAGCCATATACTACCTAAGTAAGAAATTTGCACCTTACGAAGCGCGGTACTCTCTACTAGAGCGCACTTGCTATGCTTTGACCTGGACAACCTAGAAGTTGAGGCATTACTTTTATGCCTATACTACATAGCTCATATCCAGGATAGACCCTTTGAAGTATATATTTCAGAAACCCATGCCAACTGGAAAGTTGGCCAAGTGGCAGATACTATTAAGTGAGTTTGATATCGTCTACATAACTCAAAAGGCAGTCAAAGGACAAGCATTGGCAGATCATCTTGCTGAAAACCCGGTGGGAGGAGAATACAAGCCCTTGAAAACGTATTTTCCTTATGAAGAAGTGTCGTTCGTAGGAGAAGACATTGCCGAAACATACAAAAGTTGGAGGATATTCTTTGACGGAGCTGCAAATTTCAAAGGAGTAGGCATTTGAGCAGTTTTGGTATCAAAAACGGGTCAACACTATCCGGTATCTGCCAAACTCAGGTTTCCCTGTACCAACAACATGGCAGAATATGAAGCATGCGTACTAGGACTCAACATGGTAATCGACATGAATATTCAGGAGTTGTTGGTAATAGGTGATTCAAATTTGCTCATGCACCAGGTACAAGGAGAATGGGCCACCAAAAATTCCAAGATATTACCGTATCTGCACCATGTGCACAAATTGAGAAAGAGGTTCATGAATATAGAGTTTTGACATGTGCCCACAATTCAGAATGAGTTCGCCGATGCATTGGCCACTCTATCATCCATGATACACCATCCAGATAAGAGTTACATTGATTCCATCTCAGTGAGAATCCATAATCAACCGGCTTATTGTGCTCATGTTGAAGAAGAAGCAGATTGAAAACCTTGGTTCCATGACATCAAGGAGTATTTGGCGAAAGTAGAATATCCAGAGCATGCAAACCACACTCAGAAATGCACACTTCGGAGATTGTCCAATCACTTCTTCCATAGCAGAGGAAACTTGTACAAGAGAACTCCCGATTTGGGATTGCTAAGATGTGTCGACGCAAAAGTGGCTTCTAAGCTGCTTGAGGAGATACATGCTGGGACCTGCAACCCACATATAAATGGTTTTGTCTTAGCCAAGAAGATACTTAGGGCCGGTTACTTTTGGATGACCATGGAGATAGACTGCGTCTAGTATGTCCGCAAGTGCTACCAATGCCAAGTGCACGCCGATATGATAAAGGTGCCGTCAAATGAGCTCAATGCAACAAGCTCACCTTGGCCATTTGCTGCCTGGGGAATGGATGTCATTGGTCCAATTGAGCCCACTGCTTTAAACGGGCACACATTTATTCTGGTAGCCATTGATTACTTCACAAAATGGGTAGAGGCTGCATCTTACAAAGTTGTAACTAAGAAGGTCGTCGCAGACTTTGTCAAAGATCGTATCATTTACGGATTCGGAGTTCCCGAGTCCATCATTACTGATAACGCTGCTAATCTCAATAGTGATCTGATGAAAGCCATGTGTGAAACTTTCAATATCAAACACAAGAATTCCACAGCCTATAGACCTCGAATGAATGGAGTCGTAGAAGTCGCCAACCAAAACATCAAGAAGATACTACGAAAGATGGTAGAAAACCACAAACAATGGCAAGAGAAGCTACCTTTCGATTTGTTGGGATATTGCACTACAATTCACACATTAACCGGGGCAGCTCCCTATATGCTGGTTTATGGTACCGAGGCTATCATCCTAGCCGAGGTAGAGATTCCATCTTTAAGAATCATACATAAAGCTGAACTCAGCGATGCAGAATGGATAAAGAGACGCTATGAACAATTGGCCCTCATAGATGGAAAAAGGATGAACGCAGTGTGTCACAGTCAACTTTACCAGAATAGAATGTCTAGAGCTTTCAACAAAAGGGTCAAACCAAGGCAATTTGCACCAGGACAATTAGTGCTGAAGAAGATCTTCCCACATCAAGATGAAGCCAAAGGGAAATTCTCTCCCAACTGTCAAGGTCCTTACATGGTTCACAAGGTGCTAACAGGAGGAGCACTCGTACTTGAGAAAATGGACGGAGAAATCTGGCCAAAACCAATCAATTCAAACGCAGTCAAGAGATACAATGCTTAGACTATTTACATTTCCTCATCTGATATAATTGAACTACGCTTGACCTGATTCCCATTTAAGAGGGGATACATAGGTAGCCTTATGGGTTCGGTCATATCGTAATAAACTTTTCTTTTCCCCCAAAATCAGAAACTGGGGCAGAATTTTGAGGAGGACCCTCAAAATTCTAACATAAGAGAGCTGCAATGTCTCTAAAATGTGTTACAGTCACTAGTTCATCTAAAACTTACTTTATATATCAATATATTTCTAAAATGACTTTACTTTTATCAATAATTGCAAATTTTCATAACAGTCAGGCATTACCCAGGGAAACTAAAATAAGGCCTCCAGAACCGAGCAAAGCAAGGCCAGCAGACAAAAGCACGAACTAACCTCCCCTTACAAAACTTACAATTTTTCTTTAAACGCAGGCACAGTTGACGTAGCAATAGAATTCACAAACATGTATACACAAAGCAAATTCATTATGAATCCGGCCTCCAGACATCGAATATATCTCCAGCTAAGAAATATATTACTCTTATTTGCTACTCGCTCTTTGCATGGGACTAAGGCCTGTCCTGCATATTCGCATGAGGCTAATCTTTGCCTCCATATTTGCATGAGGCTAATCCCTGCCACCATATGTGTATGAGGCTAATCCCTGCCTCCATATCTTCATGAGGCTAATCCTTGCCTCCATACTTGCATGATGCTAATCCCTGCCTCCATATCTGCATGAGGCTAATCCTTGCCTCCATACTTTCATGAGGCTAATCCTTGCCTCCACATATGCATGAGGCTAATCCCTGCGTGAACACTTGCATGAAGGTAATCCTTGCCTCCCTACTTGCATGAGGCTAATCCTTGCCTCCCTATTTGCATGAGGCTAATCCTTGCCTCCACATCTGCATGAGGCTAATCCCTACCTCCACACTTGCATGAGGCTAATCGTTGACTCGCTATTTGCACGAGGCTAATTCTTGCCTCCATATTTGCATGAGGCTAATCCCTACCTCCATATATGTATGAGGCTAATCCTTTCCTCCATACTTGCATGAGACTAATCCTTGCTTCCATATCTGTATAAGGCTAATCCCTGCCTCCACACTTTTATGAGGCTAATATTTGCCTCCCTATTTGCACAAGGCTAATCCTGGCCTCCATATTTGCATGAGGCTAATCCCTGCCTCCATATCTGCATGAGGCTAATCCTTGCCTCCATACTTGCATGAGTCTAATCCTTGCCTCCGTATCTGCATGAGGTTATCCATGCCTCCATATCAGCATGAGGCTAATCCTTGCCTCCATGATTACATGAGGCTAATCCTTGCCTCCATATTTTCATGAGGCTAATCCTTGCCTCCATACCTGCATGAGGCTAATCCTTGCCTTTGTATCTGCATGAGGCTAATCCCCGCCTCTACACTTGCATGAGGCTAATCCCTACCTCCATAGCTGCATGAGGCTTATCCCTGCCTCCATACCTGCATGAGGCTAATTCTTGTCTCTATATTTGCATGAGGCTAATCCCTGCTTCCATATCTGCATGAGGCTAATCCTTGCCTCTATATCTGTATGAGGCTAATCCTTGCCTCCATACTTGCATGAGGCTAATCCCTGCCTCCATATCTGTATGAGACTAATCCTTTCCTACATACTTGTATGATGCTAATCCTTGCCTTCATATCTGCATGAGGGTAATCCTTGCCTCCATACTTTCATGAGGCTAATCCTTGCCTCCATATCTACATGAGGCTAATCCCTGCGTCCACACTTGCATGAAGCTAATCCTTGCCTCCCTACTTGCATGAGTCTAATCCTTGCCTCCATATTTTCATGAGGCTAATCCTTGCCTCCATATCTGCATGAGGCTAATCCCTGCCTCCACACTTGCATGAGGCTTATCTTTGCCTTCTTATTTCACAAAGCTAATTCTTGCCTCCATATTTGCATGAGGCTAATCCCTACCTCCATATCTGTATGAGGCTAATCCTTTCCTCCATAATTGCAGGAGGCTAATACTTGCCTCCATAACTATATAAGGCTAATCCCTGCCTCCACAATTGCATGAGGCTAATATTTGCCTCCCTAGTTGCACGAGGCTAATCCTTGCCTCCATATTTGCATGAGGCTAATCCCTGCCTCCATATCTGCATGAGGCTAATCATTGCATCCATACTTGCATGAGGTTAATCCTTGCCTCCGTATCTGCATGAGTTTATCCCTGCCTCCATATCAGCATGAGGCTAATCCTTGCCTCCATACTTGCATGAGGCTAATCCTTGCCTCCATATTTGCATGAGGCTAATCATTGCCTTCATACCTGCATGAGGCTAATCTTTGCCTTTGTATCTGCATGAGGCTAATCCCTGCCTCCATACCTGCATGAGGCTAATCCTTGCCTCCATATCTGCATGAGGCTAATCCCCGCCTCCATACCTATATGAGGCTAATTCTTGCCTCCATATTTGCATGAGGCTAATCCTTGATTCCATATTTGGAGGAGGCTAATCCTTGCTTCCATATTTGCATGAGGCTAATCCCTGCCTCCAAACTTACATGAGGCTAATCCCTGCCTCTATATTTGCATGAGGCTAGTCTCTGCCTCCACATTTACAAGGGACTAAGCATTGTCCCTCTTGGCACAAATATCAATCTATTCTGGTACTATCTATTTGCTTTTCGATCGGGCTAAGATCTGCCCTTTATTTCACAAGGCTAAGCCTTGTCTTTTTAACACCATATTATCGCATCTCATGTGCTAAAATATTGCCAACCTATACAAAGGCGTTATAGTCTAAAAGGCATCATCCTCATAGTTGGAAGACACCATGCCATGGCCTGTGGATCCCTCAAATTTGCATATCATTATTCAAAGGCGTCATGGTTCAGAGGCACCATCTGCATGGCCCGAGAAACTCATTTTATGGCCTACGAATCCCTCGCTAAACAATTCATGTCCCAGGACATCATGGTCCGAGGATATCATCCTTAACTGTCCAAAGACAACTTTCATGGTCCAAAGGGAATCTGCATCATGTTTAAATTTTCGCACAAATACATGTTTGTAGCATCTCTTTATCTGCAGGTGACTAGCAAGCAACCACTATCCTAGCAGGAGCGACCTCGCTCCAGTTCCTTCAACTATCTCAAACCTAGACCATTCACCATAACCACACTTGCATCCACTCCAAAATCTCGTGTCCGTTCTTGTAATGACATAATCAGTATATTCTACCAATGAATCCAGAACTTCACGTGACCTGATTCTTAACCACGGATATGTAGGCAGCTCAAAGACTAGAGTCTAGCCTCTATCTTTCAAAACATCCCATTCGGTCAAAATTGGCCATCATGTCTTTACCCGAAAACTCTTTCATCCTTCCCGGGTAAAGAGGGGCAGCTGTTGATACCTAATTTTTTCCATAATATTTCAACACTATGCCTGGGCATCAATTAGTATTTTTCATACAATTTTTGCAACTTTAAAATATTTTAACTAATTTCTCCCATCATTTATTTCATAAAACAATCATTAAATTGCATCATAAAATAGTTTTAATAATTTTTGTGGCTTAATTTTATCATTTGCATTCGTATTACGTTTCAATTATTGCACAAATAGCCACATCTATATTTTTAGGATACAGTTGCAATTACTTTGCAATTGTAGCCTACGCATGCATTATAACATTATTTTACCGAAAATAGCCTTTTATATTTTATTAAGTAATTACTTTAAAATATATATCCATGCATTAAAATACTTTTTTATAACTTATTAACCATTTTTTAAAAATTGTTTTAGCAATTAAGTACGTATTTACCAAATAGCCCCTTTTTATTTAAAACTTAGCCTATTAACTAGCCCAATTTTAACCCCTTAAACCAGCACAGAAACCCCAGGCCCAATACACATTTGCCAAACCCAATACCCGGTCAAATCCAGGCCGTTGATCATTTTGATCTATGGGTTTCTAAGCTTGCTTCTTCATCTCTGTGATTGTTCTTTTCAAAACACTAATTTCTTCCTTTTGAACTTCTTAGATCTGTACAGATATGAGATGGTATGGACCTATTTCATATAAGTTTTACAAGAACCTTCTAATTTTTACAAGAACCTTCTGATTCTCGAGTGGTTTTCCATTTTTAAAGCTAGGGTTTCCCGAAAATTTCTTTTTCCGAAAACATTTGATAATTTTGAGTGTTTAATCTTCCGTTTCTTATATGTTTTAACCAATTTCCTAAGGTTTGCTCTAACCCTAACTCGTTTACAGTAAAAGCCCTAATTTTTGACATCTTTTTGTTTGGTTTCTGAGTTACTTGTGTGCTGACTTTGTCTTTGCTTTGGTTCTTGTGATTTTTTCTTTAACCAATTAGATGTCCTGTGATTTTTATCCTAATATGCCTCTATTAAGTTTCTTTGTTCAACTTTTCTACTGATTCATATGTCTATGTTTATTCTGGCTATTTATGGAAAACCTATAAATCAGTGTTGTTTTGAATTTTAATTTTACCAATTTTCTTCGTTAAAATCTATGTGTTGAGTCTTGACTATTCCTTGATTGCATGTTTGGATTGTCTGCGATATTTGCTGACTCTTTACATCATTTTCTTATTTAATTAAACCCTTGACTATTCTGAGGTTCTTATTTTGGTTGATTTGAACTCTTTTCCTTAACAAAACCTTTGATTCTTACTCGGTTTAATTGAACTTCTTGCCTTAATTATTTTTCTCTTGACTTATTTGTTATTTGCTGATTCCTTGTTCATTCACCTCTAATTACCTACTATGTACCCAAGTCTTACTTGATTTCCTTCCTTAAATATTTTCCCTGCTTTTACCGTTGAGTGAATATCCCTTGATTAAGGGGAAGACTTACTAATTTTATGTATGTGACTAATTCTGTGAATTTTCCTAATTGACACATAATTGATTCTTTACCTTATCTTGTTTAACTCTTGACTAATATATATGCCTTTACCTATTCTCACTTCTGGACACGAACAATAGTTCAAAAATTACCACTTTTACACTATTAAAGGCTCTCTCTGCTCTCTCTGCTACTTGTGATCTTTGTTATTCTAGCCGGCTGCAAGCCAAGGCTGGAAATTGCACAATACCTTTCTCACATCATGTGTTTTCTTTCTTTGACTAGATATGATTCTAATTAATTTTTAAGAATCTTAACCTATGTGTTTATTTACTACCTTAGTTTATATGGCCTGAGTCCATTCTTGCTTCTATTTAATGCTTACCCAGCATGCCCAATACTGCCTATTCAAATTTGTGATTAGCATGTTCCCACTTTACTTGCTTGTTTGCTATCTTGTTTAACATGTCTACATATGTAACTAGCCTGTTTGACTGACTACTATTTATCTAGCATGCCTAAACTCTACTTTAGTGTAATTAGCATGACTTCACTTGTCACTTGCCCAACATGCTCATTTAAGTCCTTGCATGTTCTTCCTCACTCTGTCTAAGTTAGTTAAACTATAGCTGTGTTGTTTGTATGTCCTCAACATGTTTCTACTGTGATCTTTGCTGCATGACCTGCATTATATCTAACCTACTAGTTCTATAGATCCTCATCAAAAACTCTATGTATACTATTGTTTGTATACTCCATTAAGGTGTGTTCTCTGTGTTCCCAACCCCTCTTCCCTCGAATGAAAGATGTTTGCCAAAATACTCCCTAAAACTGTTTGTTCTATGACTTGTATTCTGATTGCAAATTGTTTCTTTACACTTTCCTCAAACTATTTTATCACTAAATCAGTACTGGTTTTCAGAAATTTTCTTCAATCCTAAGACTTTTCTTTATACTATCTATTAAACTCTTTCAAACCATTATGCACTTTCACTTACACCTAGAATACTAGGTCCTGCCCCCTGGTATGTATACTGCTTAGTGACCCTTGAGATCTCTCTGAACTCTGGCTTATCAAGGCTGGCACTTCCACACTACACACAAACCAATTATTATTTGAGAAAGGTCTAGGTGTGAGCACTGTCGGGGATCCTTGAGGTCCTTAGCGAACTCTGACACACCTAGACATGAAATTGGCTGTGGAACTTTGGGCATTTGAGACTACCGGAGGCTTGGAAATCACTTTGGGCCTACTTCAAGCCTCATATAGCTTAATTTCTGTTCCATTTATGTAATTCATTCAGTTTTGGGTCTGTAATAATTAATTGTAAATAAACAGTAGGATGATTGGTGAAAAAGTGAGGGTAGTTGTATATTGTGGGTAAAATTGGGTAGATAACATGCCTATACGGTCTTTTCGATTCAAATGTGTTTGTTAGATGACATGCCTATTGGGGGTTCAAATGTGTTTGTTTGATTATATGTCTATAAGATCTGCTTTGGTTTTCAATGAATTCTGGTTTCTTTACTTTTATATAATTAGACATCATGCCTATAAGGTCAAAATCAACTTTTAGTATTTAGATACCATGCCTATAAGATTTAAAATATGCTGTAATAGAAGTCATGCCTATAGAGATTTCACTTTGATCAAATAAATTCTTGCTTGCTCAACCTTATATCAATTCGGAATCATACGTATGGGATCTAAAGCTAGTTTAGTCAGATTTAAAATCGGCTTAACTCATACTGATAAGTTCTGAATAAATTTAATTAAATACCCTACTCTTTTCGTGTTAATCAATATCACTAGAAAGCATGCCTATAGGATTCAAATTCCTCGTTTAAAATCCTTTACTATTTTACTACATTCCTAATCAGTAATAGATACCATGCTCATAGGACATCACTATTATATGCATAGGCAAGCCTGTAGGGCAATTAAAAATCCCGCAACTGCAAAACTATGTTTTGCTATATGTGACTGCTCATATTCAACATGTCTAAAGTCAGTAGGCAAACTAAACAGGTCTTTGACGCTTTGGTTCTAATTTAATGTTGTATACTCCCTGCTCACTTAGATATCATGTTCTAAGGTTTTCTTTTAAATATCAGAAACTGATGTTTGAGACGTGTACTTACTTGCTCTGTTTGTGGAGGTAAAAATGTGAGCCTTTAATTGTTCTCTTTAATGCAGCCCTAACTGTTTTTATTGATGCCTAGATTTTTCTCCTTTAAGTACCTTAGGATGGTCTAGAACTACATAAATTAGAGGTCCTAACTACCTTCAGGGCCACAAGGAAAGGACGGGTAGTGAACGCATAAGATATCTTTAAAGGTTGCTAGAACACTTTAGGCTATGACCAAGGGGAGGGAATTTGGTAGTAAGGATATGATGACTACGCGCTAATGTCACGTGTAACCCCTCATTAAGGAGTGATTACCAGGCAAGTGTGGGTATGATCTTGTAGGTTCACCAACCTAGGACCCATCTTTCCAAACTCCCATTGTTTAATTGAATTTACTTTTCTTTATATGTGTGCAACTTGTTCAAACATTTTCCCTTGTTTAATTACTTGAATCATACATGTGCTTAGAATGTCAAAACATATCTTTATTTGCGGATACGTGTTAAAACTGTTTATTTGTTAAAATGACTAATTCACATAGTTTAAGTTCGATCGGGACCCACCGTTGTGGACTGTGAGGGGTGCCTAATACCTTCCCCTCAAGGTTATTTCGAGCCCTTATCCTAAATCTCTGGTAATGCAAACTAGTCCAAGAGTTAATCACTCTAGGTGACCTAACACACCATAATCCGTTAGGTGGTGACTCTTCAAATACCCAAATTCCCAAAAGGGAACGAATTGTTCCCCCATGAATGTCGAAACCCGAACTCCCGCGAGGGAAAAAGGGGGTGCGACAGTCTGTCCTATTGAAAAGTTTAGGGAAACTCTGTCATAGGGAGATATGATATGATATCACAACCTACCTCCTAATTCTAATGACTCGTTTGCTATGCTTGCAGATTCCTTCGTGAAAGCACACGCTGGGGCTATCAAGGTCGAGACCAGGAAGTAAAACCTTTTCAAAGTAAAATAGAGGGACAATTATGGTAGGCTATAATCTCGTATTTAGTCGCTTATTGCACTCCAATTTACTACACTTTAGTTGAGTTTGATCTTTAATCGCCACTATTTTGCACTAATTGTATGTTTTATGCCTTGTACGAGCGATTCCGATTTAGATAGATGTTATGAAATGAATTCAAGCATTCCTAAGCTTGAAAATCTAAGTAAAAGCCCAAAGATTAAGTTGGAATTGTGTTCGGAGATCAACGTGTTACATATCGCATTTTTGTACGCTAAAAGTTTCATCTTCAGTTAATTGACATAGACTGGGGGTGAGATTATCTTGAGGTGAATATATTTATGCTAATTATAACAAACGAGAAATAAGTGTCATGAAGGATAAATTGTACACGAATTAAAGAAAGCGAGTTTCGTTGAAAATGGCCAATTTGGGATATAATACGGGTCGAACGATACTACCCAATATTTATGGACTAGTACCATACAAGGTACCATATGGCCGTGATAATATGATGTATAAAGTATATTAAAAATGAGTAGTATTTTTAGGTGATTTGAGATAATTCTTAATTATATGGGTAATTGATTAATTACCGGGTAGCGGGTCATTACCTAGTTCACTAATAAGTGGATAGAAATTAATAAATTACATACCTAACATGTGGAAAGAAGCAAAAAATAAAAAATGACTAAGTAGTCATTTATGCCTAGGTGGCTACCTAAGGATAAATGGGAATTTAATGTTACCAAAACAAGACTTATAACAAGTCTTGTTACATTTTAATTTTGGACAAAACCAGAACCCAAAAACGTGAAAAATCCCAAGCAAAATACTTCAAGGATCAAAAGCCTTCCTAGTTCAAAGGTTTCAATGAAATACTTCAATCTCCATTTTTCCTAGTTCAAGGGCTTCAAGGATCAAAAGCCTAATTCATTCAAAATACTTCAACGAAACAGAAGCTTTATTTTGTTCAAATAATTCAAGGAAAAGGAGTGTAATTCCACCAAAATTTTGCGGTTACAAAAGAGTATGGTGCAATCTTCACCAAGAATATTATACAGAGTTTTCCTTCTTCCAGGTATGTTAAGGACATCCCTTCTTTCTTTTTGGCATGGTCCAAGTTATACAGACAAAATGAGCAAACGTACAACTTTCATAAACAACTCTGTTCATAGAAATACTAGGGATCTCTTTGTTCTTGATTTCCCATGTGACATGTTGTTATATCTTCTGTTCATGGGTCTCAAAATAATATGTAGTTGAAAAAGTTGATCCGGAAGGAATATTGAGATTATTACATATTTTCATGCAATTCATTCATTTATATATGTACATTGACCCATGACTAGATGGCGTTATATACGCGTATATATATATATATATGAGATATGGAGGTTACGACGTTATATACACACAACCACCTGATCAGTTGGTATATGTTGATGATATTGCCCACAGTGGCGGAGACGATATGATGGGATGCCCTCAGTGGCTTGATGATATTATGTACACTCATACCTATGCATGACACGACATTTATATGCACGTGCATGATATTATAAATATTTCAGAATTTACAAAACTATTCAGATTTACAGATGGATTTCTTTATTCCATGTTTCATCTTTGTCATTTACGTACTGATTTTCATGCCTTACATACTCAGTACATTTTTTCGTACTGACTCCCTATTTCACGGGGGCTGCGTTTCATGCCCGCAGGTTTAGGTAGGAAAGCTAACGGTACCCCTTCTTAGGATCCTTGATCAGCGAGAGTTGGCGTGCTACACTTGATCCGATGCTACGTTTGATTTTGGTACGATATGTTTGTGTGCATATATATATGGGTATGACGTGTCTAAGTCCCGTCTTTGTACATTTGTATTTCTATTAGAGGTCTATAGACTGTATGTCTAGTTGGATAGTATATGGCCTTGTCGGCTCGCCCTACATATGTTGCACGTATATGTATGTATGCCTTTTTGGGCAGATTTCCTTCATGTACATTATTCTCGTAATTCAGTAGATGTTATTCAGGTATATATTTTAGATGCATGCTTAGGGGTGTTTGACAGGTAGGACTCGGGCACCCGTCACGACCCATCGGTTTGGGTCGTGACAAAAGTTGTATCAGAGTAGTTCTATCCTAGGGTTCAATATTTGGTTCGTCCTCAATTAAATCATCACAATTAGTGTGCCCAGTTCTTCCATCAATATTAGGATATATATCACTCAATTGTTCTTGTACTTCATCTTCACTTACACATTCTTCTAGTTCATCACCATCATCATATTCCAATTCTGACAGTGGCTCACCTAAATTTTCCACGTGATGATACCAAAAAGTACTGTCATAGTCTTCATTGATGATATTCTGGTGTATTCGCATAGTCAGGAGGAGCACACGGAGCATTTGAGAGTTGTGTTGCAGAGATTGAGGGAGGAGAAGCTATATGCAAAATTCTCCAAGTGTGAGTTTTGGCTCAGTTCAGTTGCTTTTTTGGGGCACGTGGTGTCCAGTAATGATATTTAGGTTGATCCAAAGAAGATAGAGGTGGTTCAGAGGTGCCACACACCGTCCTCAGCCACAATGATTCACAACTTTCTTGGTTTGGCAGGCTATTATCGCCAGTTTGTTCAGGGTTTCTCGTCTATTGCATCGCCCTTGACCAAGTTGACTTAGAAGGGTGCTTTATTTGTATAGTTAGATGAGTGTGAGGAGAGCTTTCAAAAGCTCAAGACAGCCTTGACCATAACTTCAGTGTTAGTTTTACCATCAGCTTCGGGTTCATATACTATGTATTGTGATGCTTCGAGAGTTTGTATTGGTTATGTATTGATACAGGAGTGTAGAGTTATTGCTTATGCCTCACGTCAGTTGAATCCCCATGAGAAGAACTACCCCATTCATGATTTGGAGTTGGCTGCCATAGTTCACGCGTTGAAGATTTGGAGGCATTACTTGTATAACATGTCTTGTGAGGTGTTTACTGATCATCGTAGTCTCCAGCACTTGTTCAAGCAAAATGATCTCAATTTGAGGAAGCAGAGGTGGTTGGAGTTGCTAAAGGATTATGATATCACTATATTATACCATCCGAGAAAGGCCAATGTGGTGACCAATACTTTGAGCCGAAAAGCAGTGAGTATGGGGAGTTTGGCATATATTCCAGTTAGGGAGAGACCTCTTGCAGTTGATGTTCAGGCCATGGCCAATCGGTTCATGAGGTTGGATATTTCGGAGCCTAGTCGGGTATTGGCTTGTGTGGTTTCTTGGTCTTCCTTATATGATCGCATCAGAGAGCACCAGTATGATGATTCGCATTTGCTTGTCCTTAAGGATAGAGTTCAGCATGAGGATGCCAGAGATGTGACCATTGGTGATGATGGGGTTCTAAAGGTGCAGGGCTAGATATGTGTGCCTAATGTAGATGGGCTTTGGGAGTTGATCCTGGAGGAGGTCCATAGTTTGTGGTTTTCCATTCATTCAGGTGCCGGCGAAGATGTATCAGGATTTGAGGCAGCATTATTGGTGGAGAAGAATGAAGAAAGACATTGTGGGATTTGTAGCTCGGTGTCTCAATTGTCAGCAGGTGAAATATGAGCATCAGAGACCTAGTGGCTTACTTCAGCAGATGGATATTCCAGAGTGGAAGTGGGAGAGGATCAGACAGACGGGCAGTCCAAGCGCACTATTCAGATATTGGAGGACATGTTGTGTGCTTGTGTAATTGATTTCAGAGGGTCATGGGATTAGTTTCTACCGCGTGCAGAGTTTGCTTATATTAACATCTACCAGTCGAGTATTCAGATGGCTCCATATGAGGCTTTGTATAGGAGGTGGTGTAGATCTCCAGTTGGTTGGTTCGAGCCGGGTGAGGTTAGGCTATTGGGGACAGACTTGGTGTAGGATTCTTTAAAGAAAGTGAAAGCAATTGAGAAGAGGCTTCGTACAATGCAGTCGAGGCAGAAGAGTTATGCTGACAGGAAGGTTCGGGATGTGTCCTACATGGTTGGCGAGAAGGTTCTGTTGAAGGTTTCGCCCATGAAGGGTGTTATGAGATTTGGGAAGAAGGGTAAATTGAGTCCTCAGTTTATTGAGCCTTTTGAAGTTCTTTGGTGGATTGGGGAGGTGGCTTATTAGATTGCTTTGCCACCCAGCTTGTCGAGTTTGCATCTGGTATTTCATGTTTCTATGCTCCGGAAGTATATTGGGGATCCGTACAATGTTCTGGATTTTAGTACGGTTCAGTTGGATGGTGATTTTACTTATGATGTGGAGCCAGTAGCTATTTTGGAGCGTCAGCTTCGGAAGTTGAGATCAAAGGGTATAGCTTCTGGTAAAGTGCAGTGGACAGGTCGGCTCGTGGAGGAGTCTACCTGGGAGACCGAGCGGAAGATGCGGAGCAGATATCCTCACCTGTTTGAGGCTTCAGGTATGTTTCTTGACTCGTTCGAGGACGAACATTTGTTTAAGTTGGGGAGGATGTGATGACCCGGCCAGTCATCTCATGAGTTACCGCTCTATTTCCCCCGTTTCTGCTTCTTATTGCTTTGTCTATCAATTCTATGCGTGATCGGGTTGGTTGGCTCAGGTTTGAAAAGGATTTGGTATGGTTTGAGACACTTAGTCTCTTTTGAGAAAGCATAAGTTGGAAAAGTTAACTGGATGTTGACTTATGTGTTAGAGGGCTTGGATGTGAGTTCCAATGGTCCGGATAGCTTTTGGAGGTGATTTGGGACTTAGGAGTGTGATCAGAATGGGTTTTGGAGGTCCGAAGTAGATTTAGGCTTGAATTGGCGAAATTGGATTTTTGGCGATTTCCGGTTGATAGATGAGATTTTGATATAGGGGTTGGAATGGAATTCCGAGAGTTGCAGTATTTCCATGGTGTCATTTGGGATGTGTGTGCAAAATTTAAGGTCATTCGGATATGGTTTGGTTGGGTTTTTGATAAACAATGTAATTTAGAAGATTTTGGAATTCTTAGGCTTGAATCCGATGCGAATTTGGTGTTTTGATCATCCGAATGTTGGTACAAGTTTGAATGAGGTTATGAGATATGTTGGTTTGTTTGGTTGAGGTCCCCGGGGCCTCGGGTGAGTTTCAAGTGTTCAATCGGACAATTTCATGAATTGTTTGGAATTGCAGAAAAACTGATGTGTGTTGCAGAGGATTTAGACCTTCGCGTTCGCGAGTAGGTCCTCGCGTTCGCGAAGGGTTAGCTAGTGAAGGCTGAGATTTTAGCCTTTGAGTTTGCGAGGAAGGCTCCGCATTCGCGAAGGGTTGGACTTTTGTGCATCGTGTTCGCGAGGGAAGCTCTACGTTCGCGTAGAGGAAATTGGTCAGCTGGGTTTGAGGTCGAGTTTTTCATCGCGTTCACGAGTGAGGGAGTGCATTCGCAAAGAGTTGGGTGAGGAACCATCACGTTTGCGATGGGCAGGTCGCGATCGCGAAGAGGAAATTTTTGGTCAAAGGTGATTTGTGCTTCGCGAATGCGAGGCATTGACCGCGTTCGCGAAGAAGGAAATGAGGTTTGGGCAGAATGTTTAAATAGTTGTCTTGTCCGCGATTTTGGGGTTTATTTCCACCATTTTTGAGAATTTTTGGAGCTTTTTGAAGAGAGTTGAAGAGGGATTCAAGGGGAATCACTTGGAGGTAAGATTCATCGACTTAAAACTCGATTCAAAAGTGAAATCTACCTAATTAATAATGGAAATTAAGCCTAAAATTGAAGAACTAGTGCTTGAATTTGGAGACTTAGAATTTGAGATTTGAAGGGTTATTTGTGGTTGGATTTTGATGATTTTGGTATGAATGAACTCGGGGAGTGATAAGGAAATCCTTGATGTGAATTTTACCGGATTCCGAGACTTGGGCCCGGGGGTCGGGTTTTGGTAATTTCGGGATTTATGTTGTAAATTGAATATTTTTGGTTGGGCTTCATCCCCTTAGAATATTTTGACGCTGTGATTCTGATTTTGGATAGATTCGACGTGAGTGGATGCCGATTCAAGTGGCAAAGACGTCGCGGGCTAGAGATTTGTCCGGATTGAGGTGAGTAATGATTGTAAATGATCTCATGAGGGTATAAAACCCCGGATTTCACATCGTTGTGCTATATTGAGGTGACGCACATGCTTGGTGACAAGCATGGGGTCGTGCACTGTTGGGGATTGTGACTTAGTCCGTCCCGAATGACTGTTTTACCGTATATTTGACTGAAATCTACTTGCTATCATTATGTTTTGGTCGGAATGCCATATTTGGGACTCGTGCCAACTCTTTGAACCCTTAGGAGATTTTTATTGATATTTCCTCATTGTTTTGACTTTATACTTGAACTCAGTCATGCTATATTTTACTATTTTTCATAACTCAGCCAAGTTTACTCTACTTTAACACTTAAATGACATTTTAAATAATATTTTGGGCTGATCATTATGTTTTACTGTTGCCCGAGTGGCTGTGAGGTTCTAACTGAGTAAGGCCAAGGGCCTACGTTATGAGGAAACACTGATTATGATTAGAGGCCGAGGGCCTGAGATATGTACACCACGAGGTGGCTTGTTGATATGAGGCCGAGAGCATAGTGATGATGCCACGAGATGGTTTGATATTGCGCTTGGGCCGTAAGGGCCCACTCCAGAAGTCTGCACACCTCCAATGAGTGCGGGTACCCATTGTGATATGAGATATAGCCCAAGAGGCTGGTATTGTTCTAAGATATTTCCCGAGTGGCAGATTTGTTGACATTATGCCCGAGGGGCGAACCTTTATGTGTTTATCTTTCTTATTGCCAGTCATTTACTTGCTTAATTGTTGAAAGGGCCTTTTATGAAGTTTAAACTGAACTAAAATGATTTTTACATATTTTTATTGATTCACTGTTTTACTGGCTTTTACTGCTTCATTATAGCCTGTATTGTGCTTAACGTGATTTCTTGCTTTTAGTCTTTATTTAGATTATTACTCACTGAGTTGGAGTACTCACTTTACTCCTTGCACCCCGCGTGCAGATTCAAGCATTGCTGAACCTGCTAGCGTGAGTTGAGAGCTCCCGGCAGACTTCGGAGTTCACGAGGTAGCTGCTTGGCATCCACAGTCCCGTGTTTCTCCCCTTTATCTCATTTCTATCTCTTTTTTAGTTATTTTGTAATAGCTTGGTAGGCATTTCAGACTTGTAGTGTATTGATAGATGCTCATAACTAGTGACACCCCGGTATCGGGCTGTGTTGGGTTTATTTTTCGCAAACTGTACCGTTAACTGTTTACTTTTGGGTTATTTATTACATTTTAGACTTAATTCTCATTGTTTAATTTTTTAAAACTGAAATGGGTAAGTGTCGGCTGACCTTTGCTTCATGAGAGGCACCATTACGATTGGGTTCGGGTTTAGGGTCATGATAGGGTTTTGGCGTTGTTTTTTTAGATCTAGAAGAGACTAAAATTTTAACTAGAAAATTACCAGAGACGGTGCCAAATTATTTTACCAAAAAGTACGAAACCTTTTGTTAAGTTAATTAAATAAGAGGATGATGGGTAAATCCTAGTTAAATATAATAAATCCTATATCTGGAATATATTTATACAAATAACGTAGAATTGCATGTAAACCAATTTAGTAAAATGGGTATTAAATGTTACTGCTACAAGCGAGTGGGAGAACAATGATAAGCAATAAATATATTAAATGACAATAAATGTAAATTGAGAGAATGATTCACCCAAATACTGAATGAGGTGGTTGATTCTTCTCTCTGACAATGATGCAAGATAAATTAGCGTAGGAATATAGATAGCTTTCTCGGATCTGATGCGAGAAAGTGTGGGATAAACAACAAATCGAATCTTTATGGATAGGCAATGCTTGTAATTTACTTCAGAGTCAACGTTTTATGAGAGTTCTTATCATATAGAATATTACATATCCCTTTATTCTCTCTACCCTTCTCTTTATATGGGATATATCCTTTACCTAACATAAAGTACAAGTGCAAAGAATATTCAACAAAATATACTCCTAAAATATCATTCTACGAAACTAGCCGTTATGACAAACACGAGTATTCAACCTCAACCCCTGTTACTCAGCTCGCCAATAGGTTCCTTCCATCTCGAGTACGACCTCGGTCTAATCGGCTCTTAACAATCTACCTTTGAGCAAGATTCCCTTGGTTAGATTTTGACCCATACACTATTTTTGTTATTTTCCTTCATTATATCATTTTCATTGTTTTTCATTATCATAATCTGAATATACCTGTTCAATTTACTTTTTTATTTTAGTAGGATCTTGACCTGACCTCGTAACTATTCTACCGAGGTTAGGATTGATATTTACTGGGTACCACTGTTATTTACTCATGCTACGCCTTCTTCACATCTTTTTGTGCAAATCGAGGTACCTCTTACCAGCCTAGACACCAGTGAGTCGAGCTCGGATTTGGAGACTTCAAGGTATACTTGTCGGCGTCCGCAGACCTTGGAGTCATCCTCTATATAGATCTTTCTTCTTTTATTAGATATTGTTGTGTAGGGATGTTTAGTATACTCTTGTAGAGCTTGTGACTTGGTATCACCGGATTTTGGGAGTTTTGTACTGTTGAGTTGCGAAGTCCTTTTTATGATAGTTGGTGGTTAATTTGAAAAATTTATCATTATCTTAGTTAAATTATGTATGCATGTTAGGCAAACCTAGTATTAGAGACTAGGTGTCATCACGACATCCTACGGAGGGAAATTAGAGTTGTGACACAAACATAACTAAAAAAAAAGTAAATTCTTGAGTTTTAGCGAGAAGGCCTTGCTTATTAGCTTAAGTTTTAAAGATGATCTTTATATGAACTTATTAGATAAAGGGCACCCTTAATTAACGGTATCTGACAAAGCGCAAATAATACCTTTCTAACAAACATATTTGGCGGGAATTCAAATTATTCAAATCAATAAAAAGGGGACTTTTACATGATTAACAGTGGAGTAAAAAATGACCCATCTCTATCATTTACAAAATTCGCCCCTTACAAAATTAGACTGAATAGTTGCATATCATGAAGTTATATAACATGTGAATTGTATTCAAAAGATATATAACATATATACTGTATTGGTCAAAATCTGACCATCACGATCAAGTCAACTGACACCCCGCCTCAGTAACTAGGTAGTGAAGGTCAACAGAGCCCACTTTAAGGCCAAGGGCCTTGGCAAAATAGAGAAGGGTTCGACCTCGGTCGAACGACGACGGGCTGTTATTTCGATAAGTTCCAAATAACACCCATTAAGGCCAAGGGCCTTCGCCAAAAAATAGAAGGGTTGGACCTCAATCGACCAACAATGGGCTGTTAGTTTGATAAGTTCAAATAACACCAATTAAGGCCAAGGGCCTTCGCCAAAAAGAGAAGGGTTCGACCTGGATAGAACGACGACGGGCTGTTATTTCGATAAGTTCGAAATAACACCCTTTAAGGCCAAGGGACTTCGCCAAAAAAGATAAGGGTTCGTCCTCGATCGAACAATGATGGGCTATTATTTTGATAAGTTTGAAACAATACCCTTTAAGGCCAAGGGCCTTCGCCACAAAAAGAGAATAGTTCGACTTCGGTCGAACAACGACGGGCTGTTATTTCGATAAGTTCGACATAACACCCTTTAAGGCCGAGGGCCTTCACCAAAAATTAGAAGGGTTCGACCTCGATCAAGCAATGACACGCTGTTATTTTGATAAGTTCGAAATAACATCCTTTAAGGCCAAGGGCCTTCGCCAAAAAAGAGAAGGGTTCGACTTTGATTAAACAACAAAGGGCTGTTATTTCGATAAGTTCTAAATAACACCCTTAGGGGCCAAGGGCCTTCACCAAAAAAGAGAAGGGTTCGACCTCGATGTAATAACGACATGATGTTATTTCTATAAGTTCTAAATAACACCCTTTAAGGCCAAGGGCCTTCGCCAAAAAAGAGAAGGGTTCGACCTCGATCGAACAACGATGGGCTATTATTTTGATAAGTTTGAAATAACACCCTTTAAGGCCAAGGGCCTTCACAAAAAAAAGATAAGGGTTCGACCTTGATCGAACGACGATGGGCTGTTATTCCTATTAAGGGCAAGGGCCATCGCCAAAAAAGAGAAGGGTTCGACCTCGATCAAACAACGACGGGCTGTTATTTCGATAAGTTCAAAATAACACCCTTTAAGGCCAAGGTCCTTCACCAAAAAAGAGAAGTGTTCAACCTCGATCGAACGACGACGGGCTATTATTTCGATAAGTTTGAAATAACACCCTTTAAGGCCAAGGGCCTTCACAAAAAAAGAGAAGGGTTCGACCTCGATCGAACGACGATGGGCTGTTATTCCTATTAAGGGCAAGGGCCTTCGCCAAAAAAGAGAAGGATTCGACCTCGATCAAACAACGACGGGCTGTTATTTCGATAAGTTCAAAATAACACACTTTAAGGCCAAGGGTCTTCACCAAAAAAGAGATGGGTTCGACCTCGATCGAACGACGACAGGCTGTTATTTCAATAAGTTCGAAATAACTCCCTTTAAGGCCAAGGGCCTTCGCCAAAAAAGAGAAGGGTTCGACCTCAATCGAAAAATGACGGGTTGTTATTTCGATATGTTTGAAATAACCATTTTAGGCCAAGGGCCTTCACCAAAAAAAGAGAAGGGTTTGACCTCGGTCGAACAATGACAGGCTGTTATTTCGATAAGATCGAAATAATACCCATTAAGGCCAAGGGCCTTCGCCAAAAAATAGAAGGGTTGGACCTCAATCGACCAACGATGGGCTGTTATTTTGATAAGTTCAAATAACACCAATTAAGGCCAAGGGCCTTCGCCAAAAAGAGAAGGGTTCGACCTGGATAGAACGACGACGGGCTGTTATTTCGATAAGTTCGAAATAATACCCTTTAAGGCCAAGGGACTTCGCCAAAAAAGAGAAGGGTTCATCCTCGATCGAACAATGACGGGCTATTATTTTGATAAGTTTGAAACAACACCCTTTAAGGCCAAGGGCCTTCGCCACAAAAAGAGAATAGTTCGACTTCGGTCGAACAACGACGGGCTGTTATTTCAATAAGTTCGACATAACACCCTTTAAGGCCGAGGGCCTTCACCAAAAATTAGAAGGGTTCGACCTCGATCAAGCAATGACACGCTGTTATTTTGATAAGTTCGAAATAACATCCTTTAAGGCCAAGGGCCTTCGCCAAAAAAGAGAAGGGTTCGACTTTGATTAAACAACAAAGGGCTGTTATTTCGATAAGTTCTAAATAACACCCTTTGGGGCCAAGGGCCTTCACCAAAAAAGAGAAGGGTTCGACCTCGATGTAATAACGACATGATGTTATTTCTATAAGTTCTAAATAACACCCTTTAAGGCCAAGGGCCTTCGCCAAAAAAGAGAAGGGTTCGACCTCGATCGAACAACAATGGGCTATTATTTCGATAAGTTTGAAATAACACCCTTTAAGGCCAAGGGCCTTCACAAAAAAAAGATAAGGGTTCGACCTTGATCGAACGACGATGGGTTGTTATTCCTATTAAGGGCAAGGGCCATCGCCAAAAAAGAGAAGGGTTCGACCTCGATCAAACAACGACGGGCTGTTATTTCGATAAGTTCAAAATAACACCCTTTAAGGCCAAGGTCCTTCACCAAAAAAGAGAAGTGTTCAACCTCGATCGAACGACGACGGGCTATTATTTCGATAAGTTTGAAATAACACCATTTAAGGCCAAGGGCCTTCACAAAAAAAGAGAAGGGTTCGACCTCGATCGAACGACGATGGGCTGTTATTCCTATTAAGGGCAAGGGCCTTCGCCAAAAAAGAGAAGGATTCGACCTCGATCAAACAACGACGGGCTGTTATTTCGATAAGTTCAAAATAACACCCTTTAAGGACAAGGGTCTTCACCAATAAAGAGATGGGTTCGACCTCGATCGAACGACGACAGGCTGTTATTTCAATAAGTTCGAAATAACTCCCTTTAAGGCCAAGGGCCTTCGCCAAAAAAGAGAAGGGTTCGACCTCAATCGAAAAATGACGGGTTGTTATTTCGATATGTTTGAAATAACCATTTTAGGCCAAGGGCCTTCGCCAAAAAAAGAGAAGGGTTTGACCTCGGTCGAACAATGACAGGCTGTTATTTCGATAAGTTCGAAATAATACCCATTAAGGCCAAGGGCCTTCGCCAAAAAATAGAAGGGTTGGACCTCAATCGACCAACGATGGGCTGTTATTTTGATAAGTTCAAATAACACCAATTAAGGCCAAGGGCCTTCGCCAAAAAGAGAAGGGTTCGACCTGGATAGAACGACGACGGGCTGTTATTTCGATAAGTTCGAAATAACACCCTTTAAGGCCAAGGGACTTCGCCAAAAAAGAGAAGGGTTCGTCCTCGATCGAACAATGACGGGCTATTATTTTGATAAGTTTGAAACAACACCCTTTAAGGCCAAGGGCCTTCGCCACAAAAAGAGAATAGTTCGACTTCGGTCGAACAACGACGGGCTGTTATTTCTATAAGTTCGACATAACACCCTTTAAGGCCGAGGGCCTTCACCAAAAATTAGAAGGGTTCGACCTCGATCAAGCAATGACACGCTGTTATTTTGATAAGTTCGAAATAACATCCTTTAAGGCCAAGGGCCTTCGCCAAAAAAGAGAAGGGTTCGACTTTGATTAAACAACAAAGGGCTGTTATTTCGATAAGTTCTAAATAACACCCTTTGGGGCCAAGGGCCTTCACCAAAAAAGAGAAGGGTTCGACCTCGATGTAATAACGACATGATATTATTTCGATAAGTTCTAAATAACACCCTTTAAGGCCAAGGGCCTTCGCCAAAAAAGAGAAGGGTTTGACCTCGATCGAACAACGATGGGCTATTATTTCGATAAGTTTGAAATAACACCCTTTAAGGCCAAGGGCCTTCACAAAAAAAAAAGAGAAGGGTTTGACCTTGATCGAACGACGATGGGCTGTTATTCCTATTAAGGGCAAGGGCCTTCGCCAAAAAAGAGAAGGGTTCGACCTCGATCAAACAACGACGAGCTGTTATTTCGATAAGTTCAAAATAACACCCTTTAAGGCCAAGGTCCTTCACCAAAAAAGAGAAGTGTTCGACCTCGATCGAACGACGACGGGCTATTATTTCGATAAGTTTGAAATAACACCCTTTAAGGCCAAGGGCCTTCACAAAAAAAGAGAAGGGTTCGACCTCGATCGAACGACGATGTGCTGTTATTCTTATTAAGGGCAAGGGCCTTCGCCAAAAAAGAGAAGGATTCGACCTCGATCAAACAACGACGGGCTGTTATTTCGATAAGTTCAAAATAACACCCTTTAAGGCCAAGGGTCTTCACCAAAAAAGAGATGGGTTTGACCTCGATCGAACGACGACAGGCTGTTATTTCGATAAGTTCGAAATAACTCCCTTTAAGGCCAAGGGCCTTCGCCAAAAAAGAGAAGGGTTCGACCTCAATCGAAAAATGACGGGTTGTTATTTCTATATGTTTGAAAGAACCATTTTTGGCCAAGGGCCTTCACCAAAAAAAGAGAAGGGTTTGACCTCGGTCGAACAATGACAGGCTGTTATTTCGATAAGTTCGAAATAACACCCTTTAAGGCCAATGACCTTCACCAAAAAAGAGAAGGGTTCGACCTCGATTGATCAACGACATGTTAAAATTTCGATAAGTTCGAAATAACACCCTTTAAGGCCAAGGACCTTCGCGGCCTTCGCCTTAGAAGAGAAGGGTTTGAACTCAATCGAACGACGACGGGTTATTATTTCGATAAGTTTGAAACAACACCCTTTAAGGTTAAGGGCCTTCACCAATAATGAGAAGGGTTCGACCTAGATCGAACGACGACGGGTTGTTATTTCGATATGTTCGAAATAACACCTTTTAAGGCCAATGGCCTTCGCCAAAAATGACAAGGGTTCGACCCCGATCGAACAATGAAGGGCTGTTATTTCATTAAGTTCGAAATAACACACTTTAAGACCAAGGTCCTTCGCCAAAAAAGGGAAGGGTTCGACCTTGATCAAATGATGAGAGGCTGTTATTTCGATAAGTTCGAAATAACACCCTTTAAGTCGAAGGGTCTTCATTAAAAAAGAGAAGGGTTCGACCTCGATCGAACGACGATAGGCTATTATTTCGATAAGTTCGAAATAACATCCTTTAAGGCCAAAGGCCTTCGCCAAAAAATATAAGGGTTCGACCTCGATCAAACAACGACGGGATATTATTTCGATAAGTTAGAATTAACACCCATTAATGCTAAGGGCCTTCGCCAAAAAAGAGAAGGGTTCGATGTCGGTCAAACGACGACGGGCTATTATTTCAATAAGTAAGAAATAACACCCTTTAAGGCCAAGGGCCTTCGCCAAAAAAGAGAAGTGTTCAACCTCGATCGAACAACGATGGGCTGTTATTTCGTTAAGTTCGAAATAACACCCTTTAAGGCCAAGGGCCTTCACCAAAAAAAGAGAATGGTTTGACCTCGGTCCAACAATGACAGGCTGTTATTTCGATAAGTTCGAAATAACACTCTTTAAGACCAATGGCCTTCACCAAAAAAGAGAAGGGTTCGACCTCGATTGAGCAACGACAGGTTAAAATTTCGATAAGTTCGAAATAACACCCTTTAAGGCCAAGGACCTTCGCCCAAAAAGAGAAGGGTTCGACCTTGATCGAAAAACAACGAGTTGATATTTTGATAAGTTCGAAATGACATCATTTAAGGCCAAGGGCCTTCTCCATAAAAGAGAAGGGTTTGAACTCGATCGAACGGCGACGGGTTATTATTTCTATAAGTTTGAAACAACACCCTTTAAGGTTAAGGGCCTTCACCAAAAATGAGAAGGGTTCGACCTCGATCGAACGACGACGGGCTGTTATTTCGATATGTTCGAAATAACACCCTTTAAGGCCAATGGCCTTCGCCAAAAATGAGAAGGGTTCGACCCCGATCGAACAATGAAGGGCTGTTATTTCATTAAGTTCGAAATAACACACTTTAAGACCAAGGTCCTTCGCCAAAAAAGGGAAGGGTTTGACCTTGATCAAATGATGAGAGGCTGTTATTTCGATATGTTCGAAATAACACCCTTTAAGGCGAAGGGTCTTCGCTAAAAAAGAGAAGGGTTCGACCTCGATCGAACGACGATAGGCTATTATTTCGATAAGTTCGAAATAACATCCTTTAAGGCCAAAGGCCTTCGCCAAAAAATATAAGGGTTCGACCTTGATCGAACAACGACGGGATATTATTTCGATAAGTTAGAATTAACACCCATTAATGCCAAGGGCCTTCGCCAAAAAAGAGAAGGGTTCGATGTCGGTCAAACGATGACGGGCTATTATTTCAATAAGTAAGAAATAACACCCTTTAAGGCCAAGGGCCTTCGCCAAAAAAGTGAAGTGTTCAACCTCGATCGAACAACGATGGGCTGTTATTTCGTTAAGTTCGAAATAACACACTTTAAGGCCAAGGACCTTGGCGAAATAGAGAAGGGTTCGACCTTGGTCGAACAAGGACGGGCTGTTATTTCGATAAGTTCGATATAACACCCTTTAAGGCCAAGGGCCTTCACCAAAAAAGAGAAGGGTTCTACCTCAATCGACCAATGACGGGCTGTTATTTCGATAAGTTCGAAATAACTCCCATTAAGGTCAAGGGACTTCGCCAAAAAGAGAAGGGTTCGACCTGGATCGAACGACGACGGGCTGTTATTTCGATAAGTTCGAAATAACACCCGTTAAGGCGAAGGGCCTTCGCTAAAAAAGAGAAGGGTTCGACCTCGATCTAACGAAGATAGGCTAATATTTCGATAAGTTCGAAATAACACCTTTTAAGGCCAAGGGCCTTGGCAAAATAGAGAAGGGTTCGACCTCGGTCGAACGACGATGGGCTGTTATTTCGATAAGTTCAAAATAACACCCTTTAAGGCCAAGGGCCTTCGCCAAAAAAAGAGAATAGTTCATCCTTGGTCGAACAACGACGGGCTGTTATTTCGATAAGTTCGACATAACATCCTTTAAGGCCGAGGGCCTTTACCAAAAAAGAGAAGGGTTCGACCTCTATCAAGCAACGACACACTGTTATTTTGATAAGTTCGAAATAACACCCTTTAAGGCCAAGGGCCTTCACCAAAAAAGAGAAGGGTTCAGCCTCGATCGAATAAAGACGGGCTGTTATTTTGATAAGTTCTAAATAACACCCTTTAAGGCCAAGGGCCTTCACAAAAAATGAGAAGGGTTCGACCTCGATCGAACAACGGCGGGCTACTATTTCGATAAGTTTGAAATAACACCCTTTAAAGCCAAGGGCCTTCACAAAAAAAAGAGAAGGGTTCGACCTCGATTGAACGACGATGGCATGTTATTCCTTTTAAGGGCAAGGGCCTTCGCCAAAAAAGAGAAGGGTTCGACCTTGATCGAACGACAACGGGCTGTTATTTCGATAAGTTCTAAATAACACCCTTTAAGGCCAAGGCCTACACCAAAAAAGCGAAGGGTTCGACCTCGATCGAACAACGACGGGCTATTATTTCGATATGTTTGAAATAACACCCTTTAAGGCCAAGGGACTTCACAAATAAAAAGAAGGGTTCGACCTCGATCGAACGACGATGGGTTGTTATTCTTTTAAGGGCAAGGGCCTTCACCAAAAAAGAGAAGGGTTCGACCTCGATCAAACAACGACGGGCGGTTATTTCTATAAGTTCAAAATAACACCCTTTAAGGCCAAGCGCCTTCCCCAAAAAAAAGAAGGGTTCGACCTCGATCGAACGACGACAGGCTGTTACTTCGATAAGTTCGAAATAACTGCCTTTAAGGCCAAGGGCCTTCGCCAAAAGAGAGAAGGGTTCGACCTCGATCGAAAAATGACGGGTTGTTATTTCGATATGTTTGAAAGAACCCTTTAAGGCCAAGGGCCTTTACCAAAAGAAGAGAAGGGTTCGACCTCGGTTGAACAATGACAGGCTGTTATTTCGATAAGTTCGAAATAACACCCTGTAAGGCCAATGGCTTTCCCCAAAAAAGAGAAGGGTTCGACCTCGATCGAGCAACGACAAGTTGTTATTTCGATAAGTTCTAAATAACACCCTTTAAGGCCAAGGGCCTTCACCAAAAAAGAGAAGGGTTCGACCTCGATCGAACAACGATGGGCTGTTATTTTGATTAGTTTGAAATAACATCCTTTAAGGCCAAGGGCCTTCGCCAAAAAAGAGAAGGGTTCGACCTTGATCGAACGCCAACGGGCTGTTATTTCGATAAGTTCTAAATAACACCCTTTAAGGCCAAGGGCCTACACTAAAAAAAGCGAAGGGTTCGACCTCGATCGAACAACAACGGGCTATTATTTCGATATGTTTGAAATAACACCCTTTAAGGCCAAGGGACTTCACAAATAAAGAGAAGGGTTCGACCTCGATCGAACGACGATGGGTTGTTATTCTTTTAAGGGCAAGGGCCTTCACCAAAAAAGAGAAGGTTTCGACCTCGATCAAACAACGACGGGCTGTTATTTCTATAAGTTCAAAATAACACCATTTAAGGCCAAGCACCTTCTCCAAAAAAAAGAAGGGTTTGACCTCGATCGAACGACGACAGGCTGTTACTTCGATAAGTTCGAAATAACTCCCTTTAAGGCCAAGGGCCTTCGCCAAAAGAGAGAAGGGTTTGAACTCGATCGAAAAATGACGGGTTGTTATTTCGATATGTTTGAAAGAACCCTTTAAGGCCAAGGGCCTTTACCAAAAAAAGAGAAGGGTTCGACCTCAGTTGAACAATGACAGGCAGTTATTTCGATAAGTTCGAAATAACACCCTGTAAGGACAATGGCTTTCCCCAAAAAAGAGAAGGGTTCGACCTCGATCGAGCAACGACAAGTTGTTATTTCGATAATTTCTAAATAACACCCTTTAAGGCCAAGGGCCTTCACCAAAAAAGAGAAGGGTTCGACCTCGATCGAACAACGACGGGCTATTATTTCGATAAGTTTGAAATAACAAAATTTAAGGCCAAGGGCCTTCGCCAAAGAAGAGAAGGGTTCGACCTCGATCGAACGACGATGGGCTAGTATTTCGATAAGTTTGAAATAACACCCTTTAAGGCTAAGGGGCTTCACAAAAAATGAGAAGGGTTCAACCTCGATCGAACTATAACGGGCTGTTATTTTGATAAGTTCGAACTAACACCCTTTAAGGCCAAGGGCCTTCGCCAAAAATGAGAAGGGTTCGACCCCGATCGAACAACGAAGGGCTGTTATTTCGTTAAGTTCGAAATAACACACTTTAAGACCAAAGGCCTTCGCCAAAAAAGAGAAGGGTTCGACCTTGATCAAACGATGACTGACTGTTATTTCGATAAGTTCGAAATAACACCCTTTAAGGCGAAGGGCCTTAGCTAAAAAAGAGAAGGGTTCGACCTCGATCGAACGAAGATAGGCTATTATTTCGATAAGGTCGAAATAACACCCTTTAAGGCCAAGGGCCTTGGCAAAATAGAGAAGGGTTCGACCTCGGTCGAACGACGACGGGCTGTTATTTCGATAAGTTCAAAATAACACCCTTTAAGGCCAAGGGCCTTCGCCAAAAAAAGAGAATAGTTCATCCTTGGTCGAACAACGACGGGCTGTTATTTCGATAAGTTCGACATAACATCCTTTAAGGCCGAGGGACTTCACCAAAAAAGAGAAGGGTTCGACCTCTATCAAGCAACGACACACTGTTATTTTGATAAGTTCGAAATAACACCCTTTAAGGCCAAGGGCCTTCACCAAAAAAGAGAAGGGTTCGGCCTCGATCGAATAACGACGGGCTGTTATTTTGATAAGTTCTAAATAACACCCTTTAAGGCCAAGGGCCTTCACCAAAAAAGAGAAGGGTTCGACCTCGATCGAACAATGACGGGCTACTATTTCGATAAGTTTGAAATAACACCCTTTAAGGCCAAGGGCCTTCACAAAAAAAGAGAAAGGTTCGACCTCGATTGAACGACGATGGCATGTTATTCCTTTTAAGGGCAAGGGCCTTCGCCAAAAAAGAGAAGGGTTCGACCTTGATCGAACGACAACGGGCTGTTATTTCGATAAGTTCTAAATAACACCCTTTAAGGCCAAGGGCCTACACCAAAAAAAGCGAAGGGTTCGACCTCGATCGAACAACAACGGGCTATTATTTCGATATGTTTGAAATAACACCCTTTAAGGCCAAGGGACTTCACAAATAAAGAGAAGGGTTCGACCTCGATCGAACGACGATGGGTTGTTATTCTTTTAAGGGCAAGGGCCTTCACCAAAAAAGAGAAGGTTTCGATCTCGATCAAACAACGACGGGCTGTTATTTCTATAAGTTCAAAATAACACCATTTAAGTCCAAGCGCCTTCTCCAAAAAAAAGAAGGGTTCGACCTCGATCGAACGACGACAGGCTGTTTATTCGATAAGTTCGAAATAACTCCCTTTAAGGCCAAGGGCTTTCGCCAAAAGAGAGAAGGGTTCGAACTCGATCGAAAAATGACGGGTTGTTATTTCGATATGTTTGAAAGAACCCTTTAAGGGCCTTTACCAAAAAAAGAGAAGGGTTCGACCTCGGTTGAACAATGACAGGCAGTTATTTCGATAAGTTCGAAATAACACCCTGTAAGGACAATGGCTTTCACCAAAAAAGAGAAGGGTTTGACCTCGATCGAGCAACGACAAGTTGTTATTTCGATAAGTTCTAAATAACACCCTTTAAGGCCAAGGGCCTTCACCAAAAAAGAGAAGGGTTCGACCTCGATCGAACAACGACGGGCTATTATTTCGATAAGTTTGAAATAACAAAATTTAAGGCCAAGGGCCTTCGCCAAAGAAGAGAAGGGTTCGACCTCGATCGAACGACGATGGGCTGTTATTTCGATAAGTTTGAAATAACACCCTTTAAGGCTAAGGACCTTCACAAAAAATGAAAAGAGTTCAACCTCGATCGAACTATAACGGGCTGTTATTTCGATAAGTTCGTAATAACACCCTTTAAGGCGAAGGGCCTTCGCCAAAAAAAGAGAATAGTTCATCCTTGGTCGAACAATGACGGGCTGTTATTTCGATAAGTTCGACATAACATCCTTTAAGGCCGAGGGCCTTCACCAAAAAAGAGAAGGGTTCGACCTCTATCAAGCAACGACACACTGTTATTTTGATAAGTTCGAAATAACACCCTTTAAGGCCAAGGGCTTTCACCAAAAAAGAGAAGGGTTCGGCCTCGATCGAATAACGGTGGGCTGCTATTTTGATAAGTTCTAAATAACACCCTTTAAGGCCAAGGGCCTTCACCAAAAAAGAGAAGGGTTCGACCTCGATCGAACAACGACGGGCTACTATTTCGATAAGTTTGAAATAACACCCTTTAAAGCCAATGGCCTTCACAAAAAAAGAGAAGGGTTCGACCTCGATTGAACGACGATGGCATGTTATTCCTTTTAAGAGCAAGGGCCTTCGCCAAAAAAGAGAAGGGTTCGACCTTGATCGAACGACAACGGACTGTTATTTCGATAAATTCTAAATAACACCCTTTAAGGCCAAGGGCCTACACCAAAAAAGCGAAGGGTTCGACCTCAATCGAACAACGACAGGCTATTATTTAGATATGTTTGAAATAACACCCTTTAAGGCCAAGGGACTTCACAAATAAAGAGAAGGGTTCGACCTCGATCGAACGACGATGGGTTGTTATTCTTTTAAGGGCAAGGGCCTTCACCAAAAAAGAGAAGGGTTCGACCTCGATCAAACAACGACGGGCTGTTATTTCTATAAGTTCAAAATAACACCCTTTAAGGCCAAGCGCCTTCCCCAAAAAAAAGAAGGGTTCGACCTCGATCGAATGACGACAGGCTGTTACTTCGATAAGTTCGAAATAACTGCCTTTAAGGCCAAGGGCCTTCGCCAAAAGAGAGAAGGGTTCGACCTCGATCGAAAAATGACGGGTTGTTATTTCGATATGTTTGAAAGAACCCTTTAAGGCCAAGGGCCTTTACCAAAAGAAGAGAAAGGTTTGACCTCGGTTGAACAATGACAGGCTGTTATTTCGATAAGTTCGAAATAACACCCTGTAAGGCCAATGGCTTTCACAAAAAAGAGAAGGGTTCGACCTCGATCGAGCAACGACAGGTTGTTATTTCGATAAGTTCTAAATAACACCCTTTAAGGCCAAGGGCCTTCACCAAAAAAGAGAAGGGTTCGTCCTCGATCGAACAACGATGGGCAGTTATTTTGATTAGTTTGAAATAACACCCTTTAAGGCCAAGGGCCTTCGCCAAAAAAGAGAATGGTTCATCCTCGGTGGAACAACGACGGGCTGTTATTTCGATAAGTTCAACATAACATCCTTTAAGGCCGAGGTACTTCACCAAAAAAGAGAAGGGTTCGACCTCTATCAAGCAGCGACACACTGTTAGTTTGATAAGTTCGAAATAACACCCTTTAAGGCCAAGGGCCTTCACCAAAAAAGAGAAGCGTTCGGCCTCGATCGAATAACGACGGGCTGTTATTTTGATAAGTTCTAAATAACATCCTTTAAGGCCAAGGGCCTTCACCAAAAAAGAGAAGGGTTCTACCTCGATCGAACAACGACGGGCTACTATTTCGATAAGTTTGAAATAACACCCTTTAAGGCCAAGGGCCTTCACAAAAAAAGAGAAAGGTTTGACCTCGATCGAATGGCGATGGGCTGTTATTTCGATAAGTTTGAAATAACACCCTTTAAGGCTAAGGGCCTTCACAATAAATGAGAAGGGTTCGACCTTGATCGAATGAAGACGGACTGTTATTTCGATAAGTTCGAAAAAACACTCTTTAAGGCCAAGGGACTTCCCCAAAAATGAGAAGGGTTCGACCCCGATCGAACAACGAAGGGATGTTATTTCTTTAAGTTCGAAATAACACACTTTAAGACGAAAGGCCTTCGCCAAAAAAGAGAAGGGTGCGACCTTGATCAAACGATGACAGGCTGTTATTTCAATAAGTTCGAATTAACACCCTTTAAGGCGAAGGGCCTTCGCTAAAAAAGAGAAGGGTTCGACCTCGATCGAACGATGATAGGCTATTATTTCGATAAGTTCGAAATAACACCCTTTAAGGCAAAGAGCCTTGGCAAAATAGAGAAGGGTTCGACCTCGGTCGAACGACGGCGGGCTGTTATTTCGATAAGTTCGAAATAACACCCTTTAAGGCCAAGGGACTTCACCAAAAAAGATAAGGGTTCAACCTCGATAGAACAACGACGAGATATTATTTCGATAAGTTAGTATTAACACCCATTAAGGCCAAGGGCCTTCGCCAAAAAAGAGAAGGGTTCGATGTCTGTCAAAAGACGACGGGCTATTATTTCCATAAGTTCGAAATAACACCCTTTAAGGCCAAGAGCCTTCACCAAAAAAGAGAAGTGTTCAACCTCGATCGAACAACGATGGGCTGTTATTTCGATAAGTTTGAAATAACACCCTTTAAGGCCAAGGAACTTGGCAAAATAGAGAAGGGTTTGACCTCGGTCGAATGACGACGGGCTGTTATTTCGATAAGTTCAAAATAACACCCTTTAAGGCCAAGGGCCTTCGCCAAAAAAAGAGAATAGTTCGACCTCGGTCGGACAACGACGAGCTGTTATTTCGATAAGTTCGAAATAACACCCTTTAAGGCCAAGGGCCTTCGCCAAAAAAGAGAAGGGTTCGACCTTGATCGAACGACAACTGGCTGTTATTTCGATAAGTTCTAAATAACAAACTTTAAGGCCAAGGGTCTTCACCAAAAAAGAGAAGGGTTCGACCTCGATCGAATAACGACGGGCTGTTATTTCGATAAGTTTTAAATAACACCCTTTAAGGCCAAGGGCCTTCACCAAAAAAGAGAAGGGTTCAACCTCGATCGATCAACGACGGGTTATTATTTCGATAAGTTTGAAATAACACCCTTTAAGGCCAAGGGCCTTCACAAAAAAAGAGAAGGGTACGACCTTGATAAACAACGATGGGCTGTTATTCCTTTTAAGGGCAAGGGCCTTCGCCACAAAAGAGAAGAGTTCGACCTCGATCGAACAATGACGGGTTGTTATTTCGATAAGTTCAAAATAACACCCTTTAAATCCAACGGCCTTCACCAAAAAAAAGAAGGGTTCGACCTCGATCGAACACCGACAAGCTATTATTTCGATAAGTTCAAAATAACTCCCTTTAAGGCCAAGGGCCTTCATAAAAAAAAGAGAAGGATTCGTCCTCGATCGAACAATGACGGGTTGTTATTTCGATATGTTTGAAAGAACCCTTTAAGGACAAGGGCCTTCACCAAAAAAATAGAAGGGTTCGAGCTCGGTCAAAAAATGACAGGCTGTTATTTAAATAAGTTCGAAATAACAACCTTTAAGGCCAATGGACTTCACCAAAAATGAGAAGGGTTCGACCTAGATCGAGCAACGACAGGTAGTTATTTCGATAAGTTCGAAATAACACCCTTTTAGGTAAAGGACCTTCGCCAAAAAATAGAAGGGTTCGACCTTGATCGAAAAATGACGAGTTGATATTTCGATAAGTTTAAAATAACACCATTTAAGGCCAAAGGCATTCGCCAAAGAAAAGAAGGGTTTGACCTCGATAGAACGGCGACGGGCTGTTAATTTCGATAACTTTGAAATAACACACTTTAAGGCTAGGGGCCTTCACCAAAAATGAGAAGGGTTCGACCTCGATCGAACGACAATGGGCTATTATTTCGGTAATTTCAAAATAACACCCATTAAGGCCAAGGGCCTTCGCCAAAAATTAGAAGGGTTCGACCCCGATCGAACAACGAAGGGCTATTATTTCGTTAAGTTCGAAATAACACACTTTAAGACCAAGGGCCTTCGCCAAAAAAGAGAAGGGTTCGACCTTGATCTAACGATGACAGGCTGTTATTTCAATAAGTTCGAAATAACACCCTTTAAGGCAAAGGGCCTTCGCTAAAAAAGAGAAGGGTTTGACCTCGATTGAACAACGATGGGCTATTATTTCGATAAGTTTAAAATAACACCCTTTAAGGCCAAGGGCCTTCACAAAAAAAGAGAAGGGTTCGACCTCGATCGAACGACGATGGGCTGTTACTTCTTTTAAGGGCAAGGGCCTTCGCCAAAAAAGAGAAGGGTTCGACCTCGATCGAAAAACGACGGGTTGTTATTCCTATAAGTTCAAAAAAACACCCTTTAAAGCAAAGGGCCTTCACAAAAAAAGATAAGGGTTCGACCGCAATCGAACGACGACAGGCTGTTATTTCGATAAGTTTAAAATAACTCCCTTTAAGGCCAAGTGCCTTCGCCAAAAAAGAGAAGGGTTCATCCTTGATCGAACAATGACGGGTTGTTATTTCGATATGTTTGAAAGAACACTTTAAGGCCAAGGGCCTTCACCAAAAAAGAGAAGGGTTCGACCTCGGTCGAACAATGACAGGCTGTTATTCCAATAAGTTCGAAATAACACTATTTAAGGCCAATGGACTTCACCAAAAATGAGAAGGGTTCGACCTCGAACGAGCAACGACGGGCTGTTATTTTGATAAGTTTGAAATAACACCTTTTAAGGCCAAGGGCCTTCACCAAAAAAAGAGAATAGTTCTACATCGGTCGAACAACGACGGGATTTTATTTCGATAAGTTCGACATAACACCCTTTAAGGCCAAGGGCCTTCACAAAAAAAAAGGTTTTGACCTCGATCAAGTAAGGCCGGTGGTTATTTTGATAAGTTCTAAATAACACCCTTTAAGGCCAAAGGCCTTAGCCAATATAGAGAAGGGTTCGACCTCAATCGACCAACGACGGGCTGTTATTTCCATAAGTTCGAAATAACACCCATTAAGGGCAAGGGCCTTCGCCAAAAAGAGAAGGATTCGACATAGATCGAACGATGACGGGCTATTATTTCGATAAGTTTGAAATAACACCATTTAAGGCCAAGGGCCTTCGCCAAAAAAGAGAAGGGTTCGACCTCGATCGAACAACGACGGGCTGTTATTTTGATAAGTTTGAAATAACACCTTTTAAGGCCAAGGGCCTTCGCCAAAAAAAGAGAATAGTTTGACCTCGGTCGAACAACGACGGGCTGTTATTTCGATAAGTTCGACATAATACCCTTTAAGGCCAAGGGCCTTCACCAAAAAAAAGGGATCGACCTCGATCAAGTAACGACGGGTTGTTATTTTGATAAGTTCTAAATAACATCCTTTAAAGACCTTGATCGAACAATGACGGGTTGTTATTTCGATATGTTTGAAAGAACCCTTTAAGACCAAGGGCCTTCACCAAAAAAAGAGAACGGTTCGACCTTGGTCGAACAATGACAGGCTGTTATTTCAATAAGTTCGAAATAACACCCTTTAAGGCCAATGGCCTTCACCAAAAAAGAGAAGGGTTCGACCTCGATCGAACAACGACAGGTTGTTATTTCGATAAGTTCAAAATAACACCCTTTTAGGCCAAGGACCTTCGCCAAAAAAGAGAAGGGTTCGACCTTGATCGAAAAACAACGAGTTGATATTTCGATAAGTTCGAAATAAGACCATTTAAGGCCAAGGGCCTTCGCCAAAGAAGAGAAGGGTTCGACTTCGATCGAACGACGACGGGCAGTTATTTCGATAACTTTGAAATAACACACTTTAAGGCTAAGGGCCTTCACCAAAAATGAGAAGGGTTAGACCTCGATCGAACGACGACGGGCTGTTATTTTGATAAGTTCGAAATAACACCCTTTAAGGCCAAGGGCGTTCGCCAAAATGAGAAGGGTTCGACCCTGATCGAACAACGAAGGCTTGTTATTTCTTTAAGTTCGAAATAAAACACTTTAAGACCAAGGGCCTTCGCCAAAAAAGAGAAGGGTTCGACCTTGATCAAACGATGACAGGCTGATATTTCGATAAGTTCGAAATAACACCCTTTAAGTCTAAGGGCTTTTGCCAAAAAATAGAAGGGTTCGACCTCGATCGCACGACGACGGGCTGTTATTTCGATAAGTTCAAAATAACACCATTTAAGGCCAAGGGCCTTCGCCATAAAAGAGAAGGTTGATGACGGGATGTTATTTCGATAAGTTTGAAATAACATCCTTTAAGGCGAAAGGCCTTCGCCAAAAAAGAGAAAGTCGATGACGGGATGTTATTTCGATAAATTTGAAATAACACCCTTTAAGGCCAAGGGCCTTCGCCAAAAAATAGAAGGGTTCGACCTTGAACGAACGACGATGGGCTGTTATTTTGATAAGTTCTAAATAACACCCTTTAAGGCCAAGGGCCTTCACCAAAAAAGAGAAGGGTTCAACCTCAATCGAACTACGATGGGCTGTTATTTCGATAAGTTCGAAATAACACCCTTTAAGTCTAAGGGCCTTCACCAAAAAAGAGAAGGGTTTGACCTCGATCGAACAACGATAGGTTGTTACTTCGATAAATTTGAAATAACACCCTTAAAGGCCAAGGGCCTTTGGCAGAAAAGAGAAGGGTTCGACCTCTGTCGAACAACGATGGGTTGTTATTTTGATAAGTTCGAAATAACACCCTTTAATACCAAGAGGGCCTTCACCAAAACAGAGAAGGATTCGACCTCGATTGAATAACTACGGGCTGTTATTTCGATAAGTTCGAAATAACACCCTTTAAGTTCAAGGGCCTTCGCCAAAAAAGAGAAGGGTTTGACCTCGATCGAACAACGACGGGTTGTTATTTCGATATGTTTGAAATAATACCCTTTATGGCCAAGGTCCTTCGCCAAAAAAAGAGAATTGTTCGACCTCTGTCGAACAACGACGGGTTGTTATTTCGATAAGTTCGAAATAACACACTTTAAGTCCAAAGTCCTTCGCCAAAAAAGAGAAGGGTTCGACCTCGATCGAAAAACGACGGGTTGTTATTCCTATAAGTTCAAAAAAACACCCTTTAAAGCAAAGGGCCTTCACAAAAAAAGATAAGGGTTCGACCGCAATCGAACGACGACAGGCTGTTATTTCGATAAGTTTAAAATAACTCCCTTTAAGGCCAAGTGCCTTCGCCAAAAAAGAGAAGGGTTCATCCTTGATCGAACAATGACGGGTTGTTATTTCGATATGTTTGAAAGAAAACTTTAAGGCCAAGGGCCTTCACCAAAAAAGAGAAGGGTTCGACCTCGGTCGAACAATGACAGGCTGTTATTCCAATAAGTTCGAAATAATACTATTTAAGGCCAATGGACTTCACCAAAAATGAGAAGGGTTCGACCTCGAACGAGCAACGACGGGCTGTTATTTTGATAAGTTTGAAATAACACCTTTTAAGGCCAAGGGCCTTCGCCAAAAAAAGAGAATAGTTCTACCTCGGTCGAACAACGACGGGATTTTATTTCGATAAGTTCGACATAACACCCTTTAAGGCCAAGGGCCTTCACAAAAAAAAAGGTTTTGACCTCGATCAAGTAAGGCCGGTGGTTATTTTGATAAGTTCTAAATAACACCCTTTAAGGCCAAAGGCCTTAGCCAATATAGAGAAGGGTTCGACCTCAATCGACCAACGACGGGCTGTTATTTCCATAAGTTCGAAATAACACCCATTAAGGGCAAGGGCCTTCGCCAAAAAGAGAAGGGTTCGACATAGATCGAACGATGACGGGCTATTATTTCGATAAGTTTGAAATAACACCATTTAAGGCCAAGGGCCTTCGCCAAAAAAGAGAAGGGTTCGACCTCGATCGAACAACGACGGGCTGTTATTTTGATAAGTTTGAAATAACACCTTTTAAGGCCAAGGGCCTTCGCCAAAAAAAGAGAATAGTTCGACCTCGGTCGAACAACGACGGGCTGTTATTTCGATAAGTTCGACATAATACCCTTTAAGGCCAAGGGCCTTCACCAAAAAAAAGGGATCGACCTCGATCAAGTAACGACGGGTTGTTATTTTGATAAGTTCTAAATAACATCCTTTAAAGACCTTGATCGAACAATGACGGGTTGTTATTTCGATATGTTTGAAAGAACCCTTTAAGACCAAGGGCCTTCACCAAAAAAAGAGAACGGTTCGACCTTGGTCGAACAATGACAGGCTGTTATTTCAATAAGTTCGAAATAACTCCCTTTAAGGCCAATGGCCTTCACCAAAAAAGAGAAGGGTTCGACCTCGATCGAACAACGACAGGTTGTTATTTCGATAAGTTCAAAATAACACCCTTTTAGGCCAAGGACCTTCGCCAAAAAAGAGAAGGGTTCGACCTTGATCGAAAAACAACGAGTTGATATTTCGATAAGTTCGAAATAAGACCATTTAAGGCCAAGGGCCTTCGCCAAAGAAGAGAAGGGTTCGACTTCGATCGAACGACGACGGGCAGTTATTTCGATAACTTTGAAATAACACACTTTAAGGCTAAGGGCCTTCACCAAAAATGAGAAGGGTTAGACCTCGATCGAACGACGACGGGCTGTTATTTTGGTAAGTTCGAAATAACACCCTTTAAGGCCAAGGGCGTTCGCCAAAATGAGAAGGGTTCGACCCTGATCGAACAACGAAGGCTTGTTATTTCTTTAAGTTCGAAATAAAACACTTTAAGACCAAGGGCCTTCGCCAAAAAAGAGAAGGGTTCGACCTTGATCAAACGATGACAGGCTGATATTTCGATAAGTTCGAAATAACACCCTTTAAGTCTAAGGGCTTTTGCCAAAAAATAGAAGGGTTCGACCTCGATCGCACGACGACGGGCTGTTATTTCGATAAGTTCAAAATAACACCATTTAAGGCCAAGGGCCTTCGCCATAAAAGAGAAGGTTGATGACGGGATGTTATTTCGATAAGTTTGAAATAACATCCTTTAAGGCGAAAGGCCTTCGCCAAAAAAGAGAAAGTCGATGACGGGATGTTATTTCGATAAATTTGAAATAACACCCTTTAAGGCCAAGGGCCTTCGCCAAAAAATAGAAGGGTTCGACCTTGAACGAACGACGATGGGCTGTTATTTTGATAAGTTCTAAATAACACCCTTTAAGGCCAAGGGCCTTCACCAAAAAAGAGAAGGGTTCAACCTCAATCGAACTACGATGGGCTGTTATTTCGATAAGTTCGAAATAACACCCTTTAAGTCTAAGGGCCTTCACCAAAAAAGAGAAGGGTTTGACCTCGATCGAACAACGATAGGTTGTTACTTCGATAAATTTGAAATAACACCCTTAAAGGCCAAGGGCCTTTGGCAGAAAAGAGAAGGGTTCGACCTCTGTCGAACAACGATGGGTTGTTATTTTGATAAGTTCGAAATAACACCCTTTAATACCAAGAGGGCCTTCACCAAAACAGAGAAGGATTCGACCTCGATTGAATAACTACGGGCTGTTATTTCGATAAGTTCGAAATAACACCCTTTAAGTTCAAGGGCCTTCGCCAAAAAAGAGAAGGGTTTGACCTCGATCGAACAACGACGGGTTGTTATTTCGATATGTTGAAATAATACCCTTTATGGCCAAGGTCCTTCGCCAAAAAAAGAGAATTGTTCGACCTCTGTCGAACAACGACGGGTTGTTATTTCGATAAGTTCGAAATAACACACTTTAAGTCCAAAGTCCTTCGCCAAAAAAGAGAAAGGTTCGACCTTTATCGAATATCAATGGGTTATTATTTCGATAAGTTTGAAATAACACCTTTTAAGGCCAAGGGCCTTCGCCAAAAAAAGATAAGGGTTCGACCACGATCGAACGACGATGGGCAATAATTTCGATAAGTTCTAAATTACACCCTTTAGGGCCAAGGGCCTTCCCCAAAAAAGAGAAGAGTTCAACCTCGGTCGAACGACGACGGGCTGTTATTTCGATAAGTTCGAAATAACTCCCTTTAAGGACAAGGCCCTTCGCCAAAAAAGAGAAGGGTTCGACCTCGATCGAACAAAGACGGGCTGTTATTTCAATAAGTTCGAAATAACACCCTTTTAAGGCCAAGGTCCTTCACCAAAAAAAGAAGGGTTCGACCTTGATAGAATGCTGATGGGCTGTTATTTTGATAAGTTCAAATTATAATACCCTTTAAGGCCAAAGACCTTCGGGAAAAATGAGAATGGTTCGACCTCAATCGAACGAGAACTGGTTGTTATTTCGATAAGTTTGAAATAACACCCTTTAAGGCCAAGAGCCTTCGCCAAAAATGAGAAGGGTTCGACCCTGATCGAACAACGAAGGGCTGTTATTTGGTTAAGATCGAAATAACACACTTTAAGACCAAGGGCCTTCGCCAAAAAAGAGAAGGGTTCGACCTTGATCGAACGTCAATAGGTTGTTACTTCGATAAGTTCGAAATAACATACTTTAAGGCCAAGGGCCTTCGCCAAAAAAGAGAAAGGTTCGAACTCGATCGAATAAAGACGGGATGTTATTTCGATAATTTAGAAATAACACCCTTTAAGGCTAAGGGCCATTGCCAAAAAAGGGAAGGGTTCGACCTCAATCGAATGATGACGGGCTGTTATTTTGATAAGTTCGAAATCACACTCTTTAAGGCCAATTGCCTTCGCCAAAAAAAAGAAGGTCGATGATGGGATGCTATTTCGATAAGTTTGAAATAACACCTATTAAGGCCAAATGCCTTCGGCAAAAAAGAGAAGGGTTCGACCTCGATCGAACGACGATGAGCTATTATATTGATAAGTTCTAAATAACACCCTTTAAGGACAAGGGCCTTTGCCAAAAAAGATAAGGGTTCAACCTCGATTGAATAACGACGGGCTGTTATTTCGATAAGTTCGAAATAACACCCTTTAAGGCCAAGGACCTACGCCAAAAAAAGATAAGGGTTCGACCTCAGTCGAACAATGACGGGCTGTTATTTTGATATGTTTGAAATAGCACCCTTTATGGCCAAGGGCATTCGCAAAAAAAAAAAGAAGGGTTCGACCTCGGTCAAACAACGACGGGTTGTTATTTCGTTAAGTTCGAAATAACACACTTTAAGACTAAGGGCCTTCGCCAAAAAAAAGATAAGGGTTTGACCTTGATCAAACGATGACAGGATGTTATTTCTATAAGTTCGAAATAACACCCTTTAAGGCCAAGGGCCTTCGCCAAAAAAGAGAAGGATTCGACCTCGATCGAATAACGATAGGCTGTTATTTCGATAAGTTCGAAATAACACCCTTTAAGGCTAAGGGCCTTCGCCAAAAAAGGGAAGGGTTCGAACTTGATAGAATGCCGATAGGCTGTTATTTCGATAAGTTCAAATTATAATACCCTTTAAGGCCAAAGGACTTTGGAAAAAATGAGAAAGGTTCGACCTCGATCGAACGACGACTGGCTGTTATTTCGATAAGTTTGAAATAATACCCTTCAAGACCAAGGGCTTTCGCCAAAAATGAGAAGGGTTCGACCTTGATCGAACGACGACAAGTTGTTATTTCGATAAGTTCGAAATAACACACTTTAAGTCCAAGGGCCTTCGCCAAAAAAGAGAAAGGTTCGACCTCGATCGAATAACGACGGGCTGTTATTTTGATAATTTCGAAATAACACCCTTTAAGGCAAAGGTCCTTCGCCAAAAAGGGGAAGGGTTTAACCTCAATCGAACCACGACGGGCTGTTATTTCGATAAGTTTGAAATAACACTCTTTAAGGGAAAGGGCCTTCGCCAAAAAAGAGAAGGTCGAAGACAGGATGTTATTTCGATAAGTTTGAAATAACAACTTTTAAGGCCAAAGGCCTTCGCCAATAAAGAGAAGGGTTTGACCTCGATCGAACGACGATGGGTTGTTATTTTGGTATGTTCAAAATAACACCATTTAAGGCCAAGGGCCTTCGCCAAAAAAAATAAGGTTTCGACCTCGATCAAATAGCGACGGACTGTTATTTCGATAAGTTCAAAATAACACACTTTAAAGCTAAGGGCCTTCGCCAAAAAAGGGAAAGGTTCGAACTTGATAGAATGCCGATGGGCTATTATTTCGATAGGTTCGAAATAACACTCTTTAAGGCCAAGGGCCTTCGCCAAAAAAAGAGAAGGGTTCAACCTCGACCGAACGACGAGGGGCTATTATTTCGATAAGTTTGAAATAACACCCTTTAAGGCCAAGGGCCTTCGCCAAAAAAGAGAAGGTCGATGACGGTATGTTATTTCGATAAGTTTGAAATAACACCCTTTAAGGCCAAAGGCCTTCGCCAAAAAAAAGAAAAGTTCAACCTCGATCGAACGATGACAGGCTGTTATTTCGATAAATTTGAAATAACACCCTTCAAGGCTAAGGGCCTTCGCCAAAAAAGGGAAGGGTTCGAACTTGATAGAATGCCGATGGGCTGTTATTTCGATAAGTTCAAATTATAATACCCTTTAAGGCCAAAGGACTTCAGGAAATATGAGAAGGGTTCGACCTCGATCGAACGACGACTGGCTGTTAATTCGATAAGTTTGAAATAACACCCTTTAAGGCCAAGTGCCTTCGCCAAAAATGAGAAGGGTTCGACCCCGATCGAACAACGAAGGGCTGTTATTTCGTTAAGTTCGAAATAACACACTTTAAGACCAAGGGCCTTCGCCAAAAAAGAGAAGGGTTCTACCTTGATCGAACGACAATAGGTTGTTACTTCGATAAGTTTGAAATAACACACTTTAAGGCCAAGGGCCTTCGCCAAAAAATAGAAAGGTTCGACCTCAATCGAATAACGACGGGATGTTATTTCGATAATTTCAAAATAACACCCTTTAAGGCTAATGGCCTTCTCCAAAAAAGGGAAGGGTTCGACCTCAATCGAACGACGACGGGCTGTTATTTTGATAAGTTCGAAATCACACTCTTTAAGTCCTAGGGCCTTCACCAAAAAAAAGAAAGGTCGATGACGAGATGTTAGTTCGATAAGTTTGAAATAACATCTATTAAGGCCAAATGCCTTCGGCAAAAAAGAGAAGGGTTAGACCTCGATCGAACGACGATGAGCTATTATATTGATAAGTTCTAAATAACACCCTTTAAGGACAAGGGCCTTCTACAAAAAAGATAAGGGTTCAACCTCGATTGAATAACGATGGGCTGTTATTTCGATAAGTTCGAAATAACACCCTTAAAGGCAAAGGGCATACGCCAAAAAAAGATAAGGGTTCGACCTCAGTCGAACAATGATGGGCTGTTATTTTGATATGTTTGAAATAACACCCTTTATGGCCAAGGGCATTCGCAAAAAAAAAGAAGGGTTCGACCTCGGTCAAACAACGACGGGCTGTTATTTCATTAAGTTCGAAATAACACACTTTAAGACTAAGGGCCTTCGCCAAAAAAAGAGAAGGGTTCGGCCTTGATCAAACGATGACAGGCTTTTATTTCTATAAGTTCGAAATAACACCCTTTAAGGCCAAGGCCCTTCGCCAAAAAAGAGAAGGGTTCGACCTCGATCGAATAACGATAGGTTGTTATTTCGATAAGTTCGAAATAACACCCTTTAAGGCTAAGGGCCTTCGCCAAAAAAGGGAAGGGTTCAAACTTGATAGAATGCTGATAGGCTGTTATTTCGATAAGTTCAAATTATAATACCCTTTAAGGCCAAAGGACTTCGGGAAAAATGAGAAAGGTTCGACCTCGATCGAACGACGACTGGCTGTTATTTCGATAAATTTTAAATAATACCCTTCAAGACCAAGGGCGTTCGCCAAAAATAAGAAGGGTTCGACCCCGATCGAACAACGAAGGGCTGTTATTTCATTAAGTTCGAAATAACACACTTTAAGACCAAGGGCCTTTGCCAAAAAAGAGAAGGGTTCGACCTTGATCGAATGACGACAAGCTGTTATTTCGATAAGTTCAAAATAACACACTTTAAGTCCAAGGGCCTTCGCCAAAAAAGAGAAAGGTTCGACCTCAATCGAATAACGACGGGCTGTTATTTTGATAATTTTGAAATAACACCCTTTAAGGCTAAAAGCCTTCGCCAAAAAAGGGAAGGGTTTGACCTCAACCGAACGACGACGGGCTGTTATTTCGATAAGTTCGAAATAACACTCTTTAAGGGAAAGGGCCTTCGCCAAAAAAGAGAAGGTCGATGACGGGATATTGTTTTGTTAAGTTTAAAATAACACCCTTTAAGGCCAAAGGCCTTCACCAATAAAGATAAGGGTTTGACCTCGATCGAACGAGGATGGGCTGTTATTTTGGTAAGTTCTAAATAACAACCTTTAAGTCCAAGGGCCTTCGCCAAAAAAAAGAAGGTTTCGACCTCGATCAAATAATGACGGGTTGTTATTTCGATAAGTTCAAATTAACACACTTTAAGGCTAAGGGGCTTTGCCAAAAAAGGGAAAGGTTCTAACTTGATAGAATGCCGATGGGCTATTATTTCGATAAGTTTGAAATAACACTCTTTAAGGCCAAGGGACTTCGCCAAAAAAAAGAAGGTCGATGACGGGATGTTATTAAGTTTGAAATAACACTCTTTAAGGCCAAAGGCCTTCGCCAAAAAAGAGAAGGCTTCAACCTCGATCGAACGACGAGGGGCTATTATTTCGATAAGTTTGAAATAACACCCTTTAAGGCCAAGGGCCTTCGCCAAAAAAGAGAAGGTCGATGACGGGATGTTATTTCGATAAGTTTGAAATAACACCCTTTAAGGCCAAAGGCCTTCGCCAAAAAAGAGAAAGGTTCGACCTCGATCGAACGATGACAGGCTGTTATTTCGGTAAATTTGAAATAACACCCTTTAAGTCTAAGGGCCTTCGCCAAAAAAGGGAAGGGTTTGAACTTGATAGAATGCCGATGGGCTGTTATTTCGATAAGTTCAAATTATAATATCCTTTAAGGCCAAAGGACTTCAGGAAATATGAGAAGGGTTCGACCTCGATCGAACGACGCCTGGCTGTTATTTCGATAACTTTGAAATAACACCCTTTAAGGCCAAGGGCCTTCGCCAAAAATTAGAAGGGTTCGACCCCGATCGAACAACGAAGGGCTGTTATTTCGTTATGTTCGAAATAACACATTTTAAGACCAAGGGCCTTCACCAAAAAAGAGAAGGGTTCGACCTTGATCGAACGATAATAGGTTGTTACTTCGATAAGTTCGAAATAACACACTTTAAGGCCAAGGGCCTTCGCCAAAAAAGAGAAAGGTTCGAGCTCGATCGAATAACGACGTGATGTTATTTCGATAATTTCGAAATAACACCCTTTAAGGCTAAGGGCCTTCGCCAAAAAAGGGAAGGGTTCGACCTCAATCGAACGACGATGGGCTGTTATTTCGATTAGTTCGAAATCACACTCTTTAAGGCCAAGGGCCTTCGCCAAAAAAAGAAGGTCGATGACGGGGTGTTATTTCATAAGTTTGAAATAACACCTATTAAGGCCAAATGCCTTCGGAAAAAAAGAGAAGGGTTCGACCTTGATCGAACGACGATGAGCTATTATATTGATAAGTTCTAAATAACACCCTTTAAGGCCAAGGGCATTCGCCAAAAAAGATAAGGGTTCAACCACGATTGAATAACGACGGGCTGTTATTTCGATAAGTTCGAAATAACACCCTTTAAGGCCAAGGGACTACGCCAAAAAAAGATAAGGGTTCGACCTCAGTCGAACAATGACGGGCTGTTATTTTGATATGTTTGAAATAACACCCTTTATGGCCAAGGGCATTAGCAAAAAAAAAGAAGGGTTCGACCTTGGTCAAACAACGACGGGCTGTTATTTCGTTAAGTTCGAAATAACACACTTTAATACTAAGGGCCTTCGCCAAAAAAAGAGAAGGGTTCGACCTTGATCAAACGATGACAGGCTGTTATTTCTATAAGTTCGAAATAACACACTTTAAGGCCAAGGGCCTTCGCCAAAAAAGAGAAGGGTTCGACCTCGATCGAATAACGATAGGCTGTTATTTCGATAAGTTCGAAATAACACCCTTTAAGGCTAAGGGCCTTCGCCAAAAAAGGGAAGGGTTCGAACTTGATAGAATGCCGATAGGCTGTTATTTCGATAAGTTCAAATTATAATACCCTTTAAGGCCAAAGGACTTCGGGAAAAATGAGAAAGGTTCGACCTCGATCGAACGACGACTGGCTGTTATTTCGATAAATTTTAAATAATACCCTTCAAGACCAAGGGCGTTCGCCAAAAATGAGAAGGGTTCGACCTCGATCGAATAACGAAGGGCTGTTATTTCGTTAAGTTCGAAATAACACACTTTAAGACCAAGGGCCTTTGCCAAAAAAGAGAAGGGTTCGACCTTGATCGAACGACGACAAGCTGTTATTTCGATAAGTTCGAAATAACACACTTTAAGTCCAAGGGCCTTCGCCAAAAAAGAGAAAGGTTCGACCTCGATCGAATAACGACAGGCTGTTATTTTGATAATTTCGAAATAACACCCTTTAAGGCAAAAGGCCTTCGCCAAAAAGGGGAAGGGTTTGACCTCAATCGAACCACGACGGGCTGTTATTTCGATAAGATTGAAATAACACTCTTTAAGGGAAAGGGCCTTCGCCAAAAAAGAGAAGGTCGAAGACGGGATGTTATTTTGATAAGTTTGAAATAACAACTTTTAAGGCCAAAGGTCTTCGCCAATAAAGAGAAGGGTTTGACCTCGATCGAACGACGGTGGGCTGTTATGTTGGTAAGTTCAAAATAAAACCCTTTAAGGCCAAGGGCCTTCGCCAAAAAAAAGAAGGTTTCGACTAGCGACGGGCTGTTATTTCGATAAGTTCAAAATAACACCCTTTAAAGCTAAGCGCCTTCGCCAAAAAAGGGAAAGGTTCGAACTTGATAGAATGCCGATGGGCTATTATTTCGATAAGTTCAAAATAACACTCTTTAAGGCCAAGTACCTTCGCCAAAAAAAAGAAGGTCAATGACGGGATGTTATTTTGACAAGTTTGAAATAACACTCTTTAAGGCCAAAGGCCTTCGCCAAAAAAGAGAAGGGTTCAACCTCGACCGAACGATGAGGGGCTATTATTTTGATAAGTTTGAAATAACACCCTTTGAGGCCAAGGGCCTTCACCAAAAAAGAGAAGGTCGATGACGGGATGTTATTTCGATAAGTTTGAAATAACACCCTTAAGGCCAAAGGCCTTCGCCAAAAAAGAGAAGGTCGATGACGGGATGTTATTTTGATAAGTTTTAAATAACACCCTTTAAGGCCAAAGGCCTTCGCTAATAAAGAGAAGGGTTTGACCTCGATCGAACTATGACAGGCTGTTATTTTGGTAAGTTCTAAATAACACCCTTTAAGGCTAAGGGACTTCGCCAAAAAAAGGAAGGGTTCGAACTTGATAGAATGCCGATGGGCTGCTATTTCGGTAAGTTCAAATTATAATAACCTTTAATGCCAAAGGACTTCAGGAAATATGAGATGGGTTCGACCTCGATCGAACGACGACTGCCTGTTATTTCTATAAGTTTGAAATAACACCCTTTAAGGCCAAGGGCCTTTGCCAAAATTGAGAAGGGTTCGACCCCGATCGAACAACGACAGGCTGTTATTTTGATAATTTCGAAATAACACCCTTTAAGGCAAAGGGCCTTCGCCAAAAAGGGGAAGGGTTTGACCTCAATCGAACCACGACGGGCTGTTATTTCGATAAGATTGAAATAACACTCTTTAAGGGAAAGGGCCTTCGCCAAAAAAGGGAAGGGTTCGAACTTGATAGAATGCCGATGGGCTGTTATTTCGATAAGTTCAAATTATAATACCCTTTAATGCTAAAGGACTTCAGGAAATATGAGAAGGGTTCGACCTCGATCGAACGACGACTGGCTGTTATTTCTATAAGTTTGAAATAACACACTTTAAGTCCAAGGGCCTTCGCCAAAAAAGAGAAAGGTTCGACCTCGATCGAATAACGACAGGCTGTTATTTTGATAATTTCGAAATAACACCCTTTAAGGCAAAGGGCCTTCGCCAAAAAGGGGAAGGGTTTGACCTCAATCGAACCACGACGGGCTGTTATTTCGATAAGATTGAAATAACACTCTTTAAGGGAAAGGGCCTTCGCCAAAAAAGAGAAGGTCGAAGACGGGATGTTATTTCGATAAGTTTGAAATAACAACTTTTAAGTCCAAAGGTCTTCGCCAATAAAGAGAAGGGTTTGACCTCGATCGAACGACTGTGGGCTGTTATGTTGGTAAGTTCAAAATAACACCCTTTAAGGCCAATGGCCTTCGCCAAAAAAAAAAAGGTTTCGACTAGCGACGGGCTGTTATTTCGATAAGTTCAAAATAACACCCTTTAAAGATAAGGGCCATCAACAAAAAAGGGAAAGGTTCGAACTTGATAGAATGCCGATGGGCTATTATTTCGATAAGTTCGAAATAACACTCTTTAAAGCTAAGGGCCTTCGCCAAAAAAGGGAAAGGTTCGAACTTGATAGAATGCCGATGGGCTATTATTTCGATAAGTTCGAAATAACACTCTTTAAGGCCAAGGGCCTTCGCCAAAAAAAAGAAGGTCAATGACGGGATGTTATTTTGACAAGTTTGAAATAACACTCTTTAAGGCCAAAGGCCTTCGCCAAAAAAGAGAAGGGTTCAACCTCGACCGAACGACGAGGGGCTATTATTTCGATAAGTTTGAAATAACACCCTTTGAGGCCAAGGGCCTTCGCCAAAAAAGAGAAGGTCGATGACGGGATGTTATTTCGATGAGTTTGAAATAACACCCTTTAAGGCCAAAGGCCTTCGCCAAAAAAGAGAAGGTCGATGACGGGATGTTATTTCGATAAGTTTGAAATAACACCCTTTAAGGCCAAAGGCCTTCGCTAATAAAGAGAAGGGTTTGACCTCGATCGAACTATGACAGGCTGTTATTTTGGTAAGTTCTAAATAACACCCTTTAAGGCTAAGGGCCTTCGCCAAAAAAGGGAAGGGTTCGAACTTGATAGAATGCCGATGGGCTGTTATTTCGATAAGTTCAAATTATAATACCCTTTAATGCCAAAGGACTTCAGGAAATATGAGAAGGGTTCGACCTCCATCGAACGACGACTGGCTGTTATTTCTATAAGTTTGAAATAACACCCTATAAGGCCAAGGGAATTGCCAAAATTGAGAAGGGTTCGACCCCGATCGAACAATGAAGGGCTATTATTTCATTAAGTTCGAAATAACACACCTTAAGACCAAGGGCCTTCGCAAAAAAAGAGAAGCGTTCGACCTTGATCGAACAACAATAGGTTATTACTTCGATAAGTTCTAAATAACACACTTTAAGGCCAAGGACCTTCACCAAAAAAGATAAAGGTTCGACCTCGATCGAATAACGACAGGCTGTTATTTTGATAATTTCGAAATAACACCCTTTAAGGCAAAGGGCCTTCGCCAAAAAGGGGAAGGGTTTGACCTCAATCGAACCACGACGGGCTGTTATTTCGATAAGATTGAAATAACACTCTTTAAGGGAAAGGGCCTTCGCCAAAAAAGAGAAGGTCGAAGACGGGATGTTATTTCGATAAGTTTGAAATAACAACTTTTAAGGCCAAAGGTCTTCGCCAATAAAGAGAAGGGTTTGACCTCGATCGAACGACTGTGGGCTGTTATGTTGGTAAGTTCAAAATAACACCCTTTAAGGCCAATGGCCTTCGCCAAAAAAAAAAAGGTTTCGACTAGCGACGGGCTGTTATTTCGATAAGTTCAAAATAACACCCTTTAAAGATAAGGGCCTTCGCCAAAAAAGGGAAAGGTTCGAACTTGATAGAATGCCGATGGGCTATTATTTCGATAAGTTCGAAATAACACTCTTTAAAGCTAAGGGCCTTCGCCAAAAAAGGGAAAGGTTCGAACTTGATAGAATGCCGATGGGCTATTATTTCGATAAGTTCGAAATAACACTCTTTAAGGCCAAGGGCCTTCGCCAAAAAAAAGAAGGTCAATGACGGGATGTTATTTTGACAAGTTTGAAATAACACTCTTTAAGGCCAAAGGCCTTCGCCAAAAAAGAGAAGGGTTCAACCTCGACCGAACGACGAGGGGCTATTATTTCGATAAGTTTGAAATAACACCCTTTGAGGCCAAGGGCCTTCGCCAAAAAAGAGAAGGTCGATGACGGGATGTTATTTCGATGAGTTTGAAATAACACCCTTTAAGGCCAAAGGCCTTCGCCAAAAAAGAGAAGGTCGATGACGGGATGTTATTTCGATAAGTTTGAAATAACACCCTTTAAGGCCAAAGGCCTTCGCTAATAAAGAGAAGGGTTTGACCTCGATCGAACTATGACAGGCTGTTATTTTGGTAAGTTCTAAATAACACCCTTTAAGGCTAAGGGCCTTCGCCAAAAAAGGGAAGGGTTCGAACTTGATAGAATGCCGATGGGCTGTTATTTCGATAAGTTCAAATTATAATACCCTTTAATGCCAAAGGACTTCAGGAAATATGAGAAGGGTTCGACCTCGATCGAACGACGACTGGCTGTTATTTCTATAAGTTTGAAATAACACCCTATAAGGCCAAGGGAATTGCCAAAATTGAGAAGGGTTCGACCCCGATCGAACAATGAAGGGCTATTATTTCATTAAGTTCGAAATAACACACTTTAAGACCAAGGGCCTTCGCAAAAAAAGAGAAGCGTTCGACCTTGATCGAACAACAATAGGTTATTACTTCGATAAGTTCTAAATAACACACTTTAAGGCCAAGGACCTTCACCAAAAAAGATAAAGGTTCGACCTCGATCGAATAACGACGGGATGTTATTTCGATAATTTCGAAATAACACCCTTTAAGGCTAAGGGCCTTCGCCAAAAAAGGGATGGGTTCGACCTCAATCGAACGACGACGGGCTGTTATTTCGATAAGTTCGAAATCTCACTCTTTAAGGACAAGGTCCTTCGCAAAAAAAAAAGAAGATCGATGACGGGATGTTATTTCGATAAGTTTGAAATAACACCCTTTAAGGCCAAGGGCCTTCGCCAAAAAAAAGAAGGGTTCAACCTCGATTGAATAACGACGGCCTGTTATTTCGATAAGTTCGAAATAACACCCTTTAAGGCCAAGGGCCTACGCCAAAAAAAGATAAGGGTTCGACCTCGGTCAAACAATGACGGGTTGTTATTTCGTTAAGTTCGAAATAACACACTTTAAGACTAAGGGACTTCCCCAAAAAAGAGAAGGGTTCGACCTTGAGCAAACGATGACAGGCTGTTATTTCTATAAGTTTGAAATAACACTCTTTAAGGCCAAAGGCCTTCGCCAAAAAAGATAAGGGTTCAACCTCGACCGAACGACGAGGGGCTATTATTTCGATAAGTTTTAAATAACACCCTTTGAGGCCAAGGGCCTTCGCCAAAAAAGAGAAGGTCGATGACGGGATGTTATTTCGATAAGTTTGAAATAACACCCGTTAAGGCCAAAGGCCTTCGCCAAAAAAGAGAAGGTCGATGACGGGATATTATTTCGATAAGTTTGAAATAACACCCTTTAATTTCAAAGGCCTTCGCCAATAAAGAGAAGGGTTTGACCTCGATCGAACTATGACAGGCTGTTATTTTGGTAAGTTCTAAATAACACCCTTTAAGGCTAAGGGCCTTCGCCAAAAAAGGGAAGGGTTCGAACTTGATAGAATGCCGATGGGCTATTATTTCGATAAGTTCAAATTATAATACCCTTTAATGCCAAAGGACTTCAGGAAATATGAGAAGGGTTCGACCTCGATCGATCGACGACTGGTTGTTATTTCGATAAGTTTGAAATAACACCCTTTAAGGCCAAGGGCCTTCGCCAAAATTGAGAAGGGTTCGACCCCGATCGAACAACGAAGTGCTATTATTTCATTAAGTTCGAAATAACACACTTTAAGACCAAGGGCCTTCGCAAAAAAAGAGAAGGGTTCGACCTTGATCGAACGACAATAGGTTGTTACTTCTATAAGTTCAAAATAACACACTTTAAGGCCAACGACCTTCACCAAAAAAGAGAAAGGTTCGACCTCGATCGAATGATGACGGGATGTTATTTCGATAATTTCGAAATAACACCCTTTAAGGCTAAGGGCCTTCGCCAAAAAAGGGATGGGTTCGACCTCAATCGAACGACGACGGGCTGTTATTTCGATAAGTTCGAAATCTCACTCTTTAAGGACAAGGGCCTTCGCCAAAAAAAAAAAAGAAGATCGATGACGGGATGTTATTTCGATAAGTTTGAAATAACACCCTTTAAGGCCAAGTGCCTTTGCCAGAAAAAAGAAGGGTTCAACCTCGATTGAATAACGACGGGCTGTTATTTCGATAAGTTCGAAATAACATCATTTAAGGCCAAGGGCCTACGCCAAAAAAAGATAAGGGTTCGACCTCGGTCAAACAACGACGGGCTGTTATTTCGTTAAGTTCGAAATAACACACTTTAAGACTAAGGGCCTTCGCCAAAAAAGAGAAGGGTTCGACCTTGATCAAACGATGACAGCCTGTTATTTCTATAAGTTTGAAATAACACCCTTTAAGGCCAAGATCCTTTGCCAAAAAAGAGAAGGCTTCGACCTCGTTCGAATAACGATAGGCCGTTATTTCGATAAGTTCAAAATAACACCCTTTAAGGCTAAGAGCCTTCGCCAAAAAAAGGGAAGGGTTCGAACTTGATAGAATGCCGATAGGCTGTTATTTCGATAAGTTAAAATTATAATACCCTTTAAGGCCAAAGGACTTCGGTAAAAATGAGAAAGGTTCGACCTCGATCGAACGACGGCTGGATGTTATTTCGATAAGTTTGAAATAATACCCTTCAAGACCAAGGGCGTTCGCCAAAAATGAGAAGGGTTCGACACCGATCGAATAACGAAGGGCTGTTATTTCGTTAAGTTTGAAATAACATACTTTAAGGCCAAGGTCATTCGCCATAAAAGAGAAGGGTTCGACCTTGATCGAACGACAATAGGTTGTTACTTCGATAAGTTCGAAATAACACACTTTAAGGCCAAGGGCCTTCGCCAAAAAGAAGAAAGGTTCGACCTCGATCGAATAACGACGTGATGTTATTTCGATAATTTCGAAATAACACCCTTTAAGGCTAAGGGCCTTCGCCAAAAAAGGGAAGGGTTCGACCTCAATCGAACGACGACGGGCTGTTATTTCGATAAGTTCGAAATCACACTCTTTAAGGCCAAGGGCCTTCGCCTAAAAAAGAAGGTCGATGACGGGATGTTATTTCGATAAGTTTGAAACAACACCTATTAAGGCCAAATGCCTTCGGCAAAAAAGAGAAGGGTTCGACCTCGATCGAACGACGATGAGCTATTATATTGATAAGTTCTAAATAACACCCTTTAAGGCCAAGGGCTTTCGCCAAAAAAGATAAGGGTCCAACCTCGATTGAATAACGACGGGTTGTTATTTCTATAAGTTCGAAATAACACCCTTTAAGGCCAAGGGCCTACGCAAAAAAAAGATAAGGGTTCGACCTCAGTCGAACAATTTAGGGCTGTTATTTTGATATGTTTGAAATAACACCCTTTATGGCCAAGGGCATTCGCAAAAAAAAGAAGGGTTCGACCTCGGTCAAACAACGACGGGATGTTATTTCGTTAAGTTCGAAATAACACACTTTAAGACTAAGTGCCTTCGCCAAAAAAGAGAAGGGTTCGACCTTGATCAAACGATGACAGCCTGTTATTTCTATAAGATCGAAATAACACCCTTTAAGGCCAAGGGCCTTCGCCAAAAAAGAGAAGGGTTCGTCCTCGATCGAATAACGATAGGCTGTTATTTCTATAAGTTCGAAATAACACCCTTTAAGGCTAAGGGCCTTTGGCAAAAAAAGGAAGGGTTCGAACTTGATAGAATGCCGATAGGCTGTTATTTCGATAAGTTCAAATTATAATACCCTTTAAGGCGAAGG